>NC_091748.1:55035935-55038435 GCF_043380555.1 Nothobranchius furzeri | reverse complement strand
ATGCATCACAATACAGTGTAGGACTACTACTTTTACGGATTTCTGAAATATCATACATAATGCCTGAGAGGGGGAAAACTCTGGTTTGCTGCTTTAAGTTTAAATAATTTCAGGATTAACACGATAAGTTTAAATTGCATTTACAGTTTAGAGACTTTTGATTTCATTTCCACAAATAGAAATCATACACAGTCCGCTAAAATAAAACTGATGCGAATTAGAATGCATCGTTAGGAAACGATGACAATCCTAACAAATCCCAGTTAAGAGAACGATGGGGACCACTGAGCCTCTGTAGTGTGAGGTCTGTTCATCCTCCAGGTACGTGAGTCTTCACTTTACATCTCATTAACTATTGATCAACTTAGACAGACAGACAGACAGACAGACAGACAGACAGACAGACAGACAGACAGACAGACAGACAGACAGACAGACAGACAGACAGACAGACAGACAGACAGACAGACAGACAGACAGACAGACAGACAGACAGACAGACAGACAGACAGACAGACAGACAGACAGACAGACAGACAGACAGACAGACAGACAGACAGACAGACAGACAGACAGACAGACAGACAGACAGACAGACAGACAGACAGACAGACAGACAGACAGACAGACAGACAGACAGACAGACAGACAGACAGACAGACAGACAGACAGACAGACAGACACACACACACACACACACACACACACACACACACACACACACACACACACACACACACACACACACACACACACACACACACACACACACACACACACACACACACACACACACACACACACACACACACACACACACACACACACACACACACACAAGCTGACCAACTGTAACCCTTTCCCCTGCTATCCACAGAGAAGGCTTGTTTTTCATAAATGTTTTATGCATATTTACATTTAAGACAGGGAGAGGTTTTACAACAGGGACTGATCCACATATGTAGCAGTAAAGTGACGAGCAAAGCTCGCTCTTAACTCATGTATACTTTAATCAATCTGCATAAAACCTTTAACCACAATAGTTTTATAAAATTATGTTTGTGTACACAGACTATAATGGAGATGTGCTGTAAAAGCCCATCAGGTGCTTTTCTGCTTGTAGAGCAGCTCAAAGAGCCTGAATGGGAGGAAAAAGAACCTCGTCTTCAAATGCATCAGATGCAGTCAGGCTTGAACCAGAACTGAAGCTGTTTAGTTGTTGAGTGACCACAGACCTATGTCAGTTTGCCATTTTAAACATCTCTTACTGAAAATAGGCCAGCTGACTGTTGAATTAAACAATATGTATGACTAATAATGGAAAAGGTTAGTCACTGGCCGTTATCTGTGCATACTAAAGCAAAAACGCCCTTCAAATGTACATCTGAAGAACCCAAGTTCTTCTAAACGTATTCGAACTAGGGGTGGGCAATAAAAACTATGTAAGGTAGAAACTATATAAAATTGGGTAATGATAGAGCTTTTGGCTATATCGCAATACTGCAATATCGCGATAACCCATGGCGTCACTAAGATGTGCACCCTGCTGACATTGGGACAACAGAATGGCAGTGACTGCAAGCATGGAGTGGGCGGAGGAGGAGGCCTATATGCCTCAAGTGGCATATAGTTGCCACATGAGGATATTTAAAAGCCTGTCATTTTGACATATATAAACAGAGGAAAAAATTTATTGCAATATATATCGTTACCGCACATGCTTCAGATTATAGCGCAATATATATTTGATAAATAAATTATAAATAAAGCTTTGATTGATTGATTGATTGATTGATTGATTGATTGATTGATTGATATCACCCAGCCCTAATTCAAACCGATGTCCAAAGAAAGTATCTGTGATTCTGCCATCTGCTGCTCTGGCGTGACGGTTTGCTCCAAGCATAAACCAATTGTAGCTGATCTCTTCTTCTTCCTGTTGATTGTTGAAACCTTCCTAAAAAATTTCACAAAGCTGATCCGTCACATTGGTGCTGCAGAGATTATTTATACATGAAGAGTGACCCATAAGCTTCATGTGCGTTTCTTAGCACACTAAAATTATACAAACGATGGGACCAAAAGTGGTATTAAAATAAGAAACATCGGGAAGATAAGACCAACAGTCTCCGGTTCTCTTGTTGCCGCTTCAACTTCATAATCAGCTTTTTAATTTGAAAACAATCCTCTCTTGGGCTTAACAGATGCTACGTTGGCTTAGGATTTCCAGGTGACTCACTACATAAATATAGCCTGGTTGGATGCCACAATTACACCTTCAGTCATTGATAATATTTGGTCCTTTGTTCTGGACTAACAAAGAGTGCAGAAACTCTTTGTACAAGAAAACTGTACAATAATTTTAAATAAAATATTAATATGTGCCTAAAAAAATGTTTACAAACTATCACAACCAAAAGAAATATTAGATTTGGTGTCATTTATAAAAATGAAATGAATGAAATTCAATATAAAACTGACTTTTTATTATCAGGAATAT
>NC_091748.1:54948435-55030935 GCF_043380555.1 Nothobranchius furzeri | reverse complement strand
TCTCGCAGAGCCTGTGGACTCTAAGAATTCTGCAGACGTTCATATTAGCTAAAGACAGATTATACAACAGTTCAAAAACCTTGAGAATATTACCGTTGACGTTTGCGTGCATTACACAGATAACAGCAAATAAATGCTAAACTCAGTTTTTATGAGAAGATGTAAAAATCAGAGTTTCTGTGCTTTGTGGATTCTGATACTTTAGCTTGTTGAGAGCAGAGAAATAAGAACACACACCAACACACACACACACACATGTTTGCTTGAACAGGGAAACAGTAGCTGCAGGGGTTGGCGAGCGGTGTGTGTGTGTGTGTGTGTGTGTGTGTGTGTGTGTGTGTGTGTGTGTGTGTGTGTGTGTGTGTGTAGAGGGGGGGTAGTGCACAAAAGAAGTTTGAAGTGGGACAGAAAGGGATTCTGGCCAGCTGAATCAAAGCAGGATGAGTGGAGAAGAGTCAGGGGGTGGGGACCTTGTGAAGGTCTGCCAAGGGAGCAGAGTGTAGGATGGAGGTCGGGGTGGGGAACAGGGGCTACACAAAAAACACAAATCCCACGTTCGAAAAGCATTCTGGGCACATTCCTGCACATCAAGCACACCATGCGTTCAAGAACTTGGGAAGCAACAACAAAAGACACCAAACAGAAACAGGTGGGGCCATCTCCATGGTTGGGTGTGACCACAAAGCAGGAAAGTTCAATCTACTAAATATTTCAAGCTAAATATTTTAGTCCTTTACTATTACAGAGAACCAAACTCTTTCTAAAAAAACCTGCAGTATGGGTAGTTATAGTCAAATGTGTCCATGTGAGGGCTTTGTAGATTTAGAATTCTTTTCAGTTTGTTAAATTTAAAAGCAAGTTTCATTTTATAGGAAGATATTGGCCAGAGGCTAAATTCTTTTGAATGGTGTGTGTAAAGAAGTATTAAAACCTCAGATGAAGGTTTTTGGATTTTCATAGCTGGAATTTTAATAAAATCTGGTATTTTTGACTAGTGCGGCAAAAACAGAAACTAGCTTACGGTCTAAGCCCTGGGCAGCTGGTGATGCTTCAAAAAGAGATCTGCAGAATCAGCTATAGAACACAACCCCCGACTCCGGTGTTTCTGCGTTAGCGTAATAGCAGAGAACAATGTATCATCAATCAGATGTAGCTTCTGAAGCCTCTGCTAGTCGTTTTGTTTTTTCTCTGGGATATGGCAACGAGAACGGATCTTGGATTACCGGAGAAGTTCAACCGAACTCCGACCCCGGTGCTGGCTGAATATCACTACCAGAGGTGCAGACGTGTTTCAGACCGTTTGACTCAGAAGACCCGTGACCCGATTTGGACACCGGGGAGGAGTCCGTTAATCTTCAGAACAAAAATCGGAAGTTTATTAAGTTTTGTTAAATATTTCATTTCTGTGCTCATAGCGCTTCTACCGGGAGCTCTAAGCTGACAAGTTTCTCAGCTGATTATAGGTCTTAGCTCCATCATACTGTCCCAATATAATTCAGTAACCAACAGATAAATTAAATAATGCCCTGCCAGTTTTACCACTGCGTGTATATATTGATATAACTCCATACAATATTTAAGCGATTGCTTACCAGAATAAATCTTCCTGATGCTGGAGTAACTCGTTAGTTTGACTCGTTGTTTGCACTAATCCAGGATGGCCCCAGGAGGATCTATTGTTGAAATATGGGCAGGGTTTCCCTTACATAGGCGTAGCCGTGGCAAGCCACCACGGCTGAAATCCCACCGCCACGCCTACAAGATCCCAAGTTTTTTTTTTTTTTTTGTGCTGTTTCCCGAAGAAGCAGCGGGAACTACTATGTTGTCGCTTGTGATCACAGCCGGCGGGCAGCAAGGAGGAGCAGGCAGAGCAAGGTGAAGTTACAGCATAAGTTACTGAGTTTAAAATTAGAAAGGTAGCAGTGGATATAATGCTTTTTGGTTTACATGTTTCAATAGCATTAAGATAAACGAGTGTTGACGATCTTGCCAGGTTTCCTCCCCCCACCAGGCTAAGCATCACTTATTCATGTAAAATTTATTTATTTCTTATTCATGTAAAATTTATTTATTTTTTCATGTCTGACTTTAACCACATCTAATACTGCATTAAGGCGTGAGCGGAACAGCGACAACTTAAGATCGATGTGTGAGCAGCGTGAGAGGTCGGGTGTTTTCATCTGAACCCTTAAAACCTCCAGTAGGCTACGCTGCTCTATTGACGTGTTAGCGCGCGGCGCTAACAACTTAGCGACGTGACATGTCTCGGAGAAAGCGTAAAAACACGTTGGACGCTTCTTCTGAAGTGGGAAAATAACGCTTCTTCTTAAGCAGAGCACGACGTCGCCTCGGCTCGTTCACAGCCGAGCCGGTACCGGACTGGGCTCGATAACTGACCCAGCACAGCCACTGGGTCGTTGGAGCTGCCCCGTGACTGCCTGATGGAAAACCAGCGGGTTTCATCAGACTCGTAGTTTCTTGTTTTTGCTGGGGACCCCCTGTATTTTACTGCTCCCTCCTGCAGTCTTCCCCTTTTAAAATTTAAAATGATTCTGTAAATTCCGTGTATCAATAGAAAAAATCTCTGCCAGCTGCAGTAAATGTAGTTTCCAAATAATAAATAAGAGGTGCATTCATCTGTGTATCTCCTTTGATCCGCATTAGTGATATTCTCAGCACCAGAACAGTGAAGCAAATAAAGATTCCTGAGTTTGTTATTTATTAGGTGCATCTGACCTGTGCTATTTTTCTCTGAAATGAGATCAAATCAGTGCTTCTATGGGTTGTCTCCAATCTGCACTGGAAAATTTTACTTTATTTAGAGATGTGTCAGGATTTCTCCCCAAGCCCCCTCCCCCACCCACACACACACACACACACACACACACACACACACACACACACACACACACACACACACACACACACACACACACACACACACACACACACACACCTGGAAAAATTCCTAGGGGAAACACTGATGGGTATCATCTTTTAGATTGTGGTTTTCCCAAATGACTTGTTTTTCCCTTACCGGAGCTAACAGTTAGCATTGTTGCTGCAGTCATGCTAACAGGACTCGTCTAGAGCAGTACCGGTGTGGTTCTAGATGGATTTGTAGATGTAGGTTATTATTTTAGATCAGACCGGTGTTATTTAAAAATGCGTGTACGACCCGGACATATGGCTCAGACATTTTGCTGAAGCTGTAAATGCAGTTTTCCATAATAAGTAAGAGCACGAAAGTAATCAAAGTACAGTTATTCACAATACTTGCAACAGCAGCTACGTTGTTTTACGTGTTGAAGTGACGTATGCGGAACACAGTCCTTCACTGTTTGGATGAGAAGATTTTGATTTTCTGTAATGATTTATGACAAAAGTTCTTAAGAAAATAAAAAACTGAACCCAGTTCATATTCATATAGATGGTTAAGTGTAGTTATACTGAATTTCTACAATTTTAATGCCGAGTCTGGCCAATACCATTAAACAGTGCTTGATGTGGAAGCTGGATTTTTGCGTACCATTAGCGAACACAAAACTGCAGAAAAGGTGTAGCCTTAACACACCCACCTGTGGTACTGTGTCTGGAGGAACTGGAACTCCTCTTTAATGCGATCCAGAGTTTCTGGGTAGGTAAGTTTCAGAGACTGGGGTGTCCCTGAAGCTGCCGCCGCCGCAGCCGCAGCTGCAGCAGCCACCACCGAGGCAGAAGACCCCGGAGGTGGCTGCAGAGGTGCCTGAATAGACAGAAAATACTACATTTAGAGACAACAATAAGCATAGTTGAAAAACATACTTTCTTGGCACCTAAATTAAAATTTTGTGATAGTAGCCTTGTGGTATTAGTGAGTAGCCTGGCCTGCCAGACTCGTCCTCTGTTTAATTCTGCACAAAGAACCTTTCTCTGTGCAGAATTAAACAGAGGACGAGTCTGGCAGGCCAGGCTAATTAGTGAGGACATTTTATGTAAAATATTCACTTGTTTGGTTAAAAAAAAATGTAGTTGTCATTTATGTTTATGTATATCTGTAAATAAGTCTGTAGGAGGCAGTTTAACACAGAAATCCAGGCAGAACCAGATGTGATAAGGTCAGCAGCAAAGTGGACTGAGCTTCTTAGCCAAATGAACAGACTGATGAACAAAAGAGATTAGAAGAAAGGAATAAAGAGCAAAATCCAGCAGCAGGCGGGTGAAGGAAAAGCACCTCATCATAGATGAAGAACCACCCCCAAACCCTTGCATATAGTCACTCTTCTCTGCAGGACTCAGAGCAATTAGGAAACTACAACTGTAGGGGTAATGCTGCAAGACAGGCAGACAAAAGGAACCAGAGAGCCGGCCAAAGAGGGTGGTCGGGGCTACCCATCTGTCTGTCTGACTGACTTTCAGTCAAAATAACCAAGCCAAGCAGCAGACACTTTCCAGGAGATGCAGTTTCAAGCTGGTGATCATTTTAAGTTACCATACTACGATGTTCTTGCAGCTGCCCACTGGCTCATTTCTGTACAGCTCAGACTTCCAAAAGGCTGATCACTTTTCCATGTACTGTCTCTCACTTTTCAAACACTGGTCTGAACAAACTATTGGTGGTCACAAATTCTACTTCAGTAGAATTATTTTTTACAAAAAGAGACTTTACAAGCAACCCAAAATCTGATTTCCAATGTTTAATCCCAAGTGGTTTTCACTATTGATTGTGCAAGTCACTATTCAGATCTGCAAGGTTAAAAGGGGGTGCAACTGCTTTTTAAGAGTGGACGCCATTAAACTCAGTTGTATTTTTTGCCAGATACATTTTTTGACTGGAGCCAAAGTTGATGTTTTGTTTGCAGCCATTTTTTCTCCTAAGAATGCACTCTATGTAGGAATTTTAACTACCGGTAGTTATCTTGTGTTGCTGCCAAAGGATTAGTTCAAAATGTTTCAACACTATCATGAAAAATGGGATAAATAGGTGAACTGTGTCTGCACGCAATTGGTCAGCGCTAGGACCACTAGAGCAACAAACATTCAGTGTGTTTACATGTGCATCAGAAAACCAAACTGTTGCCTTAAATAGACTGACATTTTATTTAAATGCATGTAAACGTGTTAGTCTTGCTGATGGCAAACTGGTTCTAATCGTGCTGAAGCACCCAACTTCATCTGCATGTAAATGACTCAGTCGGGCTGGAACTGGTAAAAGTGATCAGACTGCAGAAGTGGTCTTCTGATAATGTCATCGCCACAAAGTAACATGAGTAACACCATAAAACAGTACAGTACATACCAAATCAGCTGTGCTGCAATGTTGTTGTCCATTCCTTCGACCATCGTACATTTCCTGTTTTAACTTAATTTGCTTCAATACTGCCAGAGTTTGTTAACTATTTGTGTTGCCATACACTAACCGGAAGAATACACACAGGAAAGGATGCATGTCGCCTTCTATTCCAAAGTGGAACAAACTTAATTTGAGAGTTTGGTTTTCTTACACACATGTAAACTAGGACAAAGGGTTCCAGTTTATTACCTTAGACCAACCTAGATCAACTTAGATTCACTTGTAAACACACTGAATGTGAAATATTCATCACTACAGTAATCAGTCAACAGGGCAGTCTCCCATACACTATCAAAGAAGAAAAAGCAAATGCATCATTTTCTAAATAAATTACTTAAGTACCTCTTTCTGCTCATGTCTTAAAAAAAAGCGAAGGTCTAAATAGTCCAAAGTTGATGCCAAAGGCATTTCAAATGAGCACTGTTCCTGAGCAGGCATTGCCTTTGTTGGTTTTATCCATTGCAGCTCTAACGTTACGTCTGCCAACTAACGTAGAACTCTGATCGGCAAGACACAACATCACTCAGGCCAATGGTAGACCTGCTGACACTCCAATGGTGCACGGATAGATCGACCTGCAAAGCTAAATCTTTTATGACACCTGATTAAATTGGACAAGTCAGAAATGATTCCCAAGAAAAAAGATGCTCAACTAAAAGCATAAATCAAAACCAATATCTGCTTTTTCGATATTAGCAATGCATGATTAAATTCAGCCTTAAAAAACAAACTGCAAAAACACATTATATAGAATTAAGCCAAAGTAACTTCTCTGTCAAAAATAAGTGTTTTCTTGGTATCAAAATGTGTCTTTAAAACTCACGGATATCATATGTTAAATACATGGCACATATCAAACGGAATCCCTCCGTAGACTCCCATTTATGTTTTGGCCCGTATGGGACCCATAGTCCTGAAGTAGTAGGCATGACTTTATGGTGCGGTATGGGGGCCTAAATTAAGACTCATGCCCAGCAGCAGGAGGCTATATAAATTCTGAAGCAAACTACTGACCTGATTAATGATAAGCTGGCGCCGGTAACTGAGAGGGTGGCGCTGCTTACTGAGAAATAGCACCTTTACCAGCGTTACCACTAGATACGCTAGGGACTAGCAGACCTCGGCTGGTCATTGACTGGTTCACACACTCCCTCTGCTGTCCGTTAGCATGGATAGGCTAGCGTTAGCCTGGATGGGCTGGTGTTAGCATCGGAGAGGCTAGCCATTAGCGTGCATAGGCTGGCCACTAGCTGGATTTCCTACCTCCTTGACAGACCATTAGCATGGATAGGCTGGCGTTAGCATCGGAGAGGCTAGCCATTAGCGTGCCTAGGCATGCCACTAGCTGGATTTCCTACTCCCTTGACGGACCTTAAGCATGGATAGGCTGGCATTAGCATCGGAGAGGCTAGCCATTAGCATGTCTCAGAGAGTCACTAGTCAGCTAGTGGCCAGCCTAGGCACGCTAATGGCTAGCCTCTCCGATGCTAACGCCAGCCTATCCATGCTAATGGTCCATCAAGGGGGTAGGAAATCCAGCTAGTGGCCAGCCTAGGCACGCTAATGGCTAGCCTGTCCAATGCTAATACCAGCCCGTCGAGGCTAACGCTAGCCTATCCATGCTAATAGACAGCAGAGGGAGTATGTGAACCAGTCAATGACCAGCCGAGGGCTGCTAGTCCCTAGCGAATCTGGTAGTAACGCCGGTAAAGATGCTATTCCTCAGTAAGCAGCGCCAGCCTCTCAGTTACCGGCGCCAGCTTATCATTAATCAGGTTGGTGGTTTGCTTCAGAATTTATATAGCCTCCTGCTGCTGGGCAGTAGTCTTAATTTAGGCCCCCATACTGCGCCATATGACTTAGGCTCTGTCTTTTCTTTATATTACACTCAACAAAAATATAAACGCAACACCTTTGTTTCTGCTCCAATTTTTCATGAGATGGACTTAAAGATCTAAAATTCATTCCAGATACACAATATTACCATTTCTCTCAAACATTGTTCACAAATCAGTCCAAATGTGTGATAGTGAGCACCTGTGCTTTGCTGAGATAATCCATCCCACCTCAAAGGTGTGCCACATGAAGATGCTGATCTGACATCATGAGTAGTGCACAGGTGTACCTTATACTGCCTACAATAAAAGGCCACCCTGGAATGTGCAGTTTTTTGTTTTATTGGGGGTCTGGGGACTCCGAACCGGTCAGTATCTGGTGTGACCACCATTTTCCTCATGCAGTGCAACACATTTTCTTCGCATAAAGTTTATCAGATTGTCAATTGTGGCCTGTGGAATGTTGGTCCACTCCTCTTCAATGGCTGTGCGAAGTTGTTGGATATTAGTGGGAACTGGTACACGCTGTCGTATACGCCGGTCAAGCACATCCCAAACATGCTCAACGGGTGACATGTCCGGTGAGTATGTTGGCCAAGCAAGAAATGGGACATTTTCAGCTTCCAAGAATTGTGTACAGATCCTTGCAACATGGGGTCGTGCATTATCTTGCTGAAACATGAGGGGATGGTCATGGATGTAGGGCAGAACAATGGGCCTCAGGATCTCATCTCGGTATCTCTGTGCATTCAAAATGCCATCAATAAAATGCACCTGTGTTCTTCATCCATAACAGATGCCTGCCCATACCATATCCCCACCACCACCATGGGCCACTCGATCCACAACATTGACATCAGCAAAGCGCTCACCCACACAACGCCACACACGCTGTCTGCCATCTGCCCTGAACAATGTAAACCGAGATTCATCCGTGAAGAGAACACCTCTCCAACATGCCAGACACCATCGAATGTGAGCATTTGCCCACTCAAGTCTGTTATGGCGACAAGCTGGAGTCAGGTCAAGCCCCGATGAGGACGACAAGCATGCAGCTGAGCTTCCCTGAGACGGTTTCTGACAGTTTGTGTAGAAATTGTTTGGTTATGCAAACCAATTGTTTCAGCAGCTGTCTGAGTGGCTGGTCTCAGACGATCTTGGAGGTGAACCTGCTGGATGTGGAGGACCTGGGCTGGCGTGGTTACACGTCGTCTGCGGTTGGGAGGCCAGTTGGATGTACTGCCATATTCTCTGAAACACCTTTGGAGACTGCTTACGGTGGAGAAATGAACATTCAACGCACGAGCAACTGATCTGGTTGACATTCCTGCTGTCTGCATGCCAATCGCACGCTCCCTCAATGCTTGTGGCATCTGTGGCATTTTGCTGTGAGACAAAACTGCACATTCCAGGGTGGCCTTTTACTGTGGGCAGTATACGGTACACCTGTGCACTACTCACGATGTCGGATCAGCATCTTCATGTGGCACACCTGTGAGGTGGGATGGATTATCTCAGCAAAGCAGAAGTGCTCACTATCACACATTTAGATTGATTTGTGAACAATGTTTGAGAGAAATGGTAATATTGTGTATCTGGAATGAATTTTAAATATTTAAGTCCATCTGATGGAAAATCGGAGCAGAAACAAAGGTGTTGCATTTATATTTTTGTTGAGTGTAAAATGATAAAAATAGTAAATAGAAAAGAAAGTTCTAATCTAAACTGATTTTATAAAGACTTGTCTGTGGTAGTGGGTTCTAATAGTGTTCATTTTTAGCTACATACATCAAACCAATGCCAAATACACATATTTGTTTATTTCCTGCACTAATTTGCTAGCTTAATCTCACTAACCAACACAAAGCCTATTCAAAAGGTTGACTGCTTTAAAAAAATGTTTCCTTTCCAACAACAAGTGTAAGTTGCATATCAAAAATACCCGACAGACTCATTCAATGAAACTCCAGAAGTTCCCAGCAGGAGATTGTTGCCTTGATGTACAACCGTATATCAAATACGGAGGGGAAGAACACAAAGGAGGATGCATGGAGAAAAAGGCTTAGACAGGAGAATCAGAAGTGAAAGAAATGACTGAAAAAAGATAACCATAGAAGATGCATGATGCCACTTCTGAGAATTTACAGAAAGGTGTAAAACACTTTTTCCAGAAAGAACGAGACAGTGTTAAGGGTAAAAAAGGAACAAGGGCAAAAAAAAAAAGATAAATAGTAGACAGAAAATAGGCGTTGGCCTCATTATTCCCCTTTCTTTCCAACAAGCTGCTCCCAATCTGTCTGCCAGATCCCCCACCTAGAGTATGGAGCCACATGCACACACTTCTAAAACTAAACACACTCAAACCAGCCATTACACACTCTCCACCCATAGATAAACATGCCTGCTAGTCAGTCCTGCTCACACAAACGCACACTCATTTAAAGATGGTAGGTAAGACTTCTATGATTCATGCCATCTAGATGGATACATGTGACAGATACATGAACATATTGACCCTGGGCCATCACACATAACCTCTTTCCTGATTCCTTGCAATTCCCATTAACCAGTGCTATTAGTCTGTGCCGTCTCCTGATCTGGCAAACAGCTGAGCAGGTTTTAAAGTGTGAGGTCAGGCCATTAAGACGACCTGGTGACCTCAAGGGAATAGATCTAAGCAAAGAGTCTCACCTGATAATCCCACAGTCAGTTATTACCTCCCTCCCAGCTCGAGAACATGTGAGAGATGTACCGTCTGCCCTTGAACAAAGCTTACATGGAAAATCACCATTACACAATTAGAGGTTCTGCTGCTTAGACAAACGTAAAGTCAGCTTCCATAATACTGACCGAAGAAGAACATCACATGATTGGATGATGTGAGTTAATGCCTTTCTAAAATAGATTATTTGATTATATAAATGAAATTCAAATGTAAAGAAGTGTTGCTAACAGAATGTGTTTAATCTACATAACTATGAACCCCTTCTATCATTCTATCTTGTCAGCAAGTCTGCCGTTTTCCCATTTGGTAATTTGCACACACCAATCAGAGATGACTCCATCAACACTGCGTTGGTGTGTGCTTAAAATCATGAAGGAATCAAGGAACTTAGAGCAAAGTTGTTGCTAAGAGCAGTGTGTGGCTGATGCTGCTCTCCAATTCACACCTAATCCCTACCTTGGCTCTGTGACTACCCTCACTGTTGGCTAAGAGGCGCATTAGTAATGGATCAAAATTAAACCCCAATTTTGCCCATGACATTTCTAATGATGCTAAAGCAGAAAGAAAGTGGCTCAGACATGAGGTGATGGTGTGCGAAAGGGGCTACTGTCAACTCTTATGAGAAAAGAGGCTAACTGAAACAGCTAAAAGACAATTTATGCATCAAGGACATGGCTGAACACAAGGCTTTTGTGCTTTTTAGCATAAACGGTATATGCCCAAGTCTGCAAAATTTCTCACGGATTTCTCAGCTCATTTTCACCCCAAGCAAACCAAAACCTGTGTCTGCCTCATTTGTTCTTCAATTTCTCCGATAACGCATCCAGCTGAAAAAAATGGGTCAAGATGTTTTTTCGAATTTACTGTGATCATATAGAGATAACATTTGAGGTATTCAATAATAAATACAGCATTGTCCAATGTCCAGATTCAATTTATTAATTTGTGGACATTACAGCTTGCTCCATAAAGTTTTAGACTAAATGCTAAGTTTGATAACAGCTAACAGCAGTCTTGTTTGCAGCATCAGGCCAAAGGAGCTGAAGCAAGGTCATTGCCAATCCCCTCCCAATTCTGTGGCTTACACAGGGTCTCTCTAGGTTACAGGTCAGGACTCTTCACCCCACAAATATTTTTGCACAGATGTGACAGAGTGAGCTTCGTGTCACTGTATCCCGATTGATCATGTGCCCTAGCTACTTGGCCAAGGGAATGTCCCTTTGGCTGACTGGTTAGCACACATGACCCTCACCCGGGAGTCTGGAGATCAAATCCTGCCCAGGCCCTCGTTTCTTCACGTTGCCACACATAGAGCTCAGTCTGGTTAAAGGCAGTTGCAAGAGCAACACCCACAGAAGATGATATGGTGTACTAGTTGAGCAAAGGCAGTATGCAGTATGCCATGGCTAAGATAATGTGCAAAGACAAATCTTCACTTTCTGCTGTGATCAAGAACTAATGAAGGACATGAAGCTGTGGAGTGTGTAAAGCTGGATATCCAATGTATTGTTGGGAAAAACTGCACTAAAAAGAAAAGTACAAGGCATCAAACTTCATAAAACCTTAGATTCAAGCCTTGGGTAAAAGAAAACATTAGCTCGAAGCCAGATGTAGCCTGCTGTGGCCTGATGGTGTTACAGTGGCTCCAAGCAGCTCTATAAAGAATACAGTAGACGATGAGAGCATCAAAACTTTAAGGTAACTTCTTCACTGAAAGGGGGGCAAAGAGGTTTTTGTTTTGCATTTGACTGGAAATGGTCAGCTGGACTTAAGCTGGGCGTACACTGTGCGACTTTTTCACTTTTTTGAGCCGATTTTCCACTCGTGCGAGAATCCACGAGATCGGGGCGAGTTTTGTGCTGAGCGTCGTGTAGTGTACAGGGGGTTACGGGAGGCGATTAACACCACGTGACCAGCTACCGATCAGCAATCGTGAGCTCGCACAAACTTCTGGCGTGTTTGATATTTTGCTCGTCCCTCATGAGGGTATCACACTGTTGAAGCGGCGCAGCGAGCAGCTGCGACCCAAAAAGTACCAGAACCGCTCACGGCGCATGCGCAATCATGCATTGACACCGCTCGCCCGCTATTTCCCTAATATTACGTTGTTTGTTTTTATTTCTACACGTTTTTTTACTCACATAGATTGTCAAGAAAGCGTGTTTGTCGTGTTCATGTCAAATCAAACTGATCACAAAACACAGATTTACTTTCTTTATTTCGTTTTCCTCATCCAACCCCCATAAACCCCTGTGTGTCCTCCTGCAGCACTCCCGAAGGACAACAGGCAAAACAAGACAAAAAAGTCTGACGTGTTGTGTAAAAACTGCTATTTTTAGCATATTTTTAGGGCCGACGTGTTGCTACCAGGCGTACAGTGTGAGCAGTCAGGTCGCATCCGAGAACTGGGTCGTACAGTGTGAGCACACGACTCGTGAGATCTGCCCTGCGAGGAAGTCGTACAGTTTGAGCTGAAGCTGAACGCTACGAGTGGAAAAACTCGCACAGTGTCCACCCAGCTTTAGTTTGTTCCGGTCTCTTAACCTGAAAAAACAATTTTTCCAACAAAACATTTTTAAAGGTGCAGCATGTAAAAATATAGTGAGAATTTACAGTGAGTCATTTTGGATCCAGCTGGCCGCAGAGATTGTCAGTTTTTCTCCATTCAAAACTGAGGAAGGAGAGACATAACTAGTAAGTAAGTAAGTAAAAGTTTATTTATATAGCGCCTTTCACAGATATAAATCACAAAGCGCTGTACTACTGGTAATGTTTACTAGTTTACTAGATGGTAAACTACTGTTTACCATCAGTGAGTGTGGGGTTGCCATGTGTTCTGTGGGCTAATACTGTAGCGCCAACTATTGTAATTTGACGACGACCGATAAAAAGCTCCAGAGTTGTTTAAAGTGGTCGCAGTAACCAAATTTAACCACAGTACGTCATGTTTACATAATGCACCTTTAACGTAGATTTTAAAGCAACTCCCATGGGTCTTGGTGTAATGAACCATCCAGAAAAAGACAGCTCTGCATGAAAGAAAAATATTAATAAAATATATTTTGGGGAATAATTGCAGCAATAATATAATTCAATTCAAGTTTATTTATATAGCGCCAAATCACGACAAACATCGTCTCAAGGCACTTCACATAATAAACATTCCAATACAGGTCTATTCATTAAGCCAATCAGAAAAAAGTTTCCTATATAAGGAACCCAGAAAATTTAATCGAGTCACTGACTAGTGTCAGTGACTTTACAGCAATCCTCATACTAAGAAAGCATGCAGCGACAGTGGAGAGGAAAACTCCCTTTTAACAGGAAGAAACCTCCAGAGGATCCTGGCTCAGTATAAGCAGCCATCCACCACGACTCACTGGGGATCAGGAAGACAGAGCAGAGCAGAGCAAGCAGGCAGGCACGCACGCACACACCAAGTAGTGTTTCTATAGTTACATTGTGATTTCTTAGTACATATTCTATTTGGTGAGAGATAGACTATTGTATTCATCCTAGTGAATCTATAATTTAACGGGTAAACTAGTAGTAGCACATTCAATGTCAAGGAAAGTAAAGTGTTATCATCAGGAGAGGGAGAATGATTACCGTATTTTCACGACCATAAGGCGCACCTAAAAGTCTTAAATTTTCTCCAAAATGTACGCCGCGCCCTATGGTGCGGTGCGCCTATTGTGTTGTTGTGAGAAGCGAATGTAGTAGAAGACAAGGGGCGTGGCGTGAACGTGCGGACGTGAGCGAAGACAGACCTTTGGATTTGCCACATTGTCATCAACATCCTCGCCATTTGCCTCAGACTCCGGCTGTGAGTCTCCGTCCACTTCCTCTGCTTCCAGTTCCAAAAACAGCCGTACTATCTGAACTGCCTGGCGGACATTTGTCCTTCTCATCATCCTTTATTAAAACCTAATAAAAGCCTACTAAACTGCAGAGACAATATCTGTCCGGATCGCTCCAAAATATGAAGTTTACCGTCAATATCTGTCTAATAGTTTGTTGATACTCCGTTTGTGCCACTCCTTTCCCCGCGAAGCGGCTCCTTTTTGAGCACATCTCGTTACTCGTGCAGCCTTCCTCTCTCTCTCAGCTACATAATGATACTTTTTATCAATTGAACATGTGAGACTTCCACCAACAGCAAAAGGGTCTCATGTTTTTGTGGGTTTTTTATGTTCACAAGCACTTTCCCTCTCACGTTTTACTAAACTGCTGTTTTGACAAGTTATCAGATTGTCTAAAAATAGGTCGTTTTTTAGTTTAGTGTAACTCCGCTTTTACGTTGCCTATTAACAAAATTTAAAAACTGGGGTGTAGTTCATAATCACCTTTTTAAAGCTGAATTGAAACCGAAACTCAGGGAGGCGGAGTCTTGCTGCTACAGCGTCCCAAATCAGACCTGTTCTAAAGATGCAGAGACGCGTCCATGGACCCCAGAGGGTTAATAAAACACAATTCAAATCACACTATTTTCTTAGGCCTATTAAAAACACACACATGATTTTGTTCATGTGGAAAGTTTATGTGGTTAAATCCACCAACTACCAGTAAACACATTCTGAACTTCAACACAGCGCATCAGCGCTTGAGCGGCGCTGCGAGCAGCTGCGACCCAAAAAGTACCAGAACCGCTCACGGCGCATGCACCATCATGCATCAACACTGCTCGCCCGCCATTTCCCTAATAATACACGCCGTTCGTTTTTATTTCTACAAATTGTTTTACTCACAAAGATTGCCAAGAAAGCGTGTTTGTCGTGTTCATGTCAAATTAAACTGATCACAAAACACAGATTTACTTTCTTTATTTCGTTTTCCTCATCCAACCCCCATAAATCCCTGTGTGTTCTCCTGCAGCACTCCCGGTGTACGCCTGGCTTTAGTAGGAGGGAGACCCGCATGTCTCGTTGAAAATGAATGGAGGAGAGGCGAAGTTGCCTCCCGTGTGTCGAGCCCATTAGAAGAGCACGAGCCGTCAGCGCACGCAATGAGGAAGTGCACGTGTGCTCTAAACCAGGTCTGAACCAGGACTAGAGCAGTAAAGTGAAGCATGCTTTTGGTTGTTTATAATTTTCACAATGTCTGATTTGCACTGATGTGTTCCGAGTCCCGTGCCAGCACAGATGTTTTACCGGTACGTTTTACCATGCCCGCGCCATATAACCCGGTGCGCCTTTTGTATGTGTTAAAGACCAAAAAGACACCCATAACTGAAGCTGCGCTCTATAACACGGTGCGCCCTATGGTCGTGAAAATACGGTAAATGGTTAGCAACAGTGTTCAAGACGATGGCCCCCTCCATGAGGCTTCCACAGCTCAGCAATCAATCAATCAATCAAAGCTTTATTTATAAAGCGCCTTCCGCGACCCTGTCGGGAAGCCCAAGACGCTGAACATGGTACATGAGAAAAATGAAATATGATGAATAAATCGAAAATAAAAGCAATTCAAATATTACAAAAAAGGTAAAACAATATAGTAGAAGACAAATGGGTAAAACAAGGGATAAAGAGACCAATGAAAACAGGGAAATAAAATCAACATAAAAGAGGGCCAAATTCAAACACGTTCAAGGAACGTCAAGCGGAGGAGGTGGGTTTTTAGGTGACTCTTAAAGACTGGCAGAGATGGGGACAGCCTAACTGAGGGTGGCAACTGGTTCCAGAGTGATGGTGCCAGGACTGAGAAAGCCCGGTCCCAGCGAGTACGACACCTAGAACGAGGAACAGCGAGCAGGTCTTGGTCAGAGGAGCGCAGAGTGCGTGATGGGGAATGTCTGTTCAGGAGTGTGGCTAGATGGGGGGAGCACCACCCTGGAAGAAATTGTAAACAAAGACGAGGAGTTTAAAGTGTGAACATCACCACCAGTAAACCTGCAGTCTGACAGCAAAGTGCTCGGTTAGGAACATATGGAACAATCAGGTCACTGGTGTATGATGGAGATTGATTGTTAAGAGCTTTACAGGTGCTGGCCAGTAAATTAGAATATCATCAAAAGGTTGAAAATATTTCAGTAATTCCATTCAAAACGTGAAACTTGTACATTATATTCATGCAATGCACACAGACCAATGTATTTCCGATGTTTATTACGTTTAATTTTGATATTTATAGGTGACAACCAATGAAAACATCAAATCTGGTATCTCAGAAAATTAGAATATTCTAAAGGCCAATGAAAAAATGTTTGTTTCTCTAATGTTGGCCAACTGAAAAGAATGAACATGAAAAGAATGTGCATGTATAGCACTCAATACTTAGTCGGGGCTCCTTTTGCCTCAATAACTGCAGTAATGCGGCGTGGCATGGACTCGATCAGTCTGTGGCACTGCTCAGGTGTTATGAGAGCCCAGGTTGCTCTGATAGTCGTCTTCAGCTCCTCTGCATTGTTGGGTCTAGCGTATTGCATCCTCCGCTTCACAATACCCCATAGATTTTCTATGGGGTTAAGGTCAGGCGAGTTTGCTGGCCAATCAAGGACAGGGATACCATGGTCCTTGAACCAGGTGCTGGTGGTTTTGGCACTGTGTGCAGGTGCCAAGTCCTGTTGAAAGGTGAAGTCTGCATCCCCATAAAGTTGGTCAGCAGCAGGAAGCATGAAGTGCTCTAAAACTTCCTGGTAGACGGCTGCATTGACCCTGGACCTCAGGAAACAGAGTGGGCCAACACCGGCAGATGACATGGCACCCCACACCATCACTGACGGTGGAAACTTTACACTGGACCTCATGCAACGTGGATTCTGTGCTTCTCCGCTCTTCCTCCAGACTCTGGGTCCTTGATTTCCAAAGGAAATGCAGAACTTGCTTTCATCAGAAAACATAACTTTGGACCACTCAGCATCAGTCCAGTCCTTTTTGTCCTTGGCCCAGGCGAGACGCTTCTTGCGCTGTTTCTTGTTCAAGAGTGGCTTGACACACGGAATGCGACACCTGAATCCCATGTCTTTCATGAGTCTCCTCGTGGTGGTTCTTGAAGCGCTGACTCCAGCTGCAGTCCACTCTTTGTGGATCTCCCCCACATTTTTGAATGGGTTTGTCGTCACAATTCTCTGCAGGGTGCGGTTATCCCTAGAGCTTGTACACTTTTTTCTACCACATTTTTTCCGTCCCTTCGCCTGTCTGTTAATGTGCTTGGACACAGAGCTCTGCGAACAGCCAGCTTCTTTAGCAATCACCTTTTGTGTCTTGCCCTCCTTGTGCAAGGTGTCAATGATTGTCTTTTGGACAGCTGTTAAGTCAGAAGTCTTCCCCATGATTGTGGTGCCTTCAAAACAAGACTGAGGGACCTTTTAAAGGCCTTTGCAGGTGTTTTGAGTAAATCAGCTGATTAGAGTGGCAGCAGGTGTCTTCTATATTCAGCCTTTTCAGAATATTCTAATTTTTTGAGATACCAAATTTGGAGTTTTCATTAGTTGTCACTTATGAATATCAAATTTAAATGTAATGAACATTGGAAATACATTGGTCTGTGTGCATTGCATGAATATAATGTACAAGTTTCACGTTTTGAATGGAATTACTGAAATATTTTCAACCTTTTGATGATATTCTAATTTACTGGCCAGCACCTGTATATGTGAGAAGGAGGATCTTAAAATCTATTCTGAATTTAACAGGTAGCCAATGTAGGGAAGCTAAGACAGGCGAGATATGATCTCTGTTTTTAATTCTCATCAGAACTCTAGCTGCAGCATTTTGGACAAGCTGAAGACTTTTAACTACATTCTGTGGACTTCCTGAGAGTAGTGAATTACAGTAATCCAGTCTTGATGTAATAAATGCATGAACTAGTTTTTCAGCATCACTCCTGGAAAGGATGCATCTAATCTTAGAAATATTCTGAAGGTGGAAAAAGGAAATTCTACAAACTTGTGAAACCTGGGATTTGAATGACATGTCCTGGTCAAAGATAACACCAAGGTTCCTTACTTTGTTCTCGGAGATTAATGTAATGCCATTCAGGTCAGGTGAGAGACTAAGCAGTTTCCTTTTCTGGATTTCTGGTCCAAAGATGAGAACTTCCGTCTTGCCTTGATTTAAAAGCAAAAAGTTTAGAGTCATCCAAATTTTTATGTCCTCAAGACAAGCCTGTAATCTACCCAACCGATTAGGTTCATCAGGGTTAATGGATAAATATAACTGAGTATCGCCAGCATAACAGTGGAAGTTTATATCATGCTGTCTAATGATTTTACCAATTGGGAGCATATATATATATAGTCAAAAGAATTGGTCCAAGCACTGAACACTGTGTTACTCCACAAGTAACTTTGGAGTATGACGAAGATTTGTCATGTACGTTTACAAAATGATATCTATCAGACAGGTAGGATTTAAACCAGCCTAACGCCCTTCCTTTGATCCCTACACATGTTCAAGCCTTTCTAAAAGAACCTTGTGATCAACTGTGTCAAAAGCAGCACTGAGATCTAACAAGACTAGAACAGACACGAGATTCTTATCTGAGGCCATGAGGATATCATTTGTAACTCTCGCTAACGCAGTTTCAGTGCTGTGATACTCTCTAAAACCAGACTAAAATTCCTCAAACAGAGCATTAGTGTTTAAATGCTCACATACTTGGATGGCCACTATTTTCTCCAGGACTTTGGATAAAAATGGAAGGTTAGATATTGGTCTATAATTCATTGGGTCATCTGGATCCAGAGAAGGCTTCTTAAGTAAAGGTTTGATTACAGCAACCTTAAAATCCTGTGGTACGTATCCATTTACTAAGGATAGATTGATTATATCTAGAATGGGGGCAGTAACCAAAGGAAATGCTTCTTTAAATAATTTGGTTGGGATTGGATCTAAAATGCAAGTTGAAGGTTTAGATGAAGATAATATTTTTGATAACTCTGAAAGCTCAACTGGATCAAAACGGTTCAAGCACAGATGAGGTTCTACAGTTACCTCGGATGCTGCCTCACTTAAGCCCCCTTCAGACAGGCCATGAAAAACGGAAATGTTCCAGAATCTGTCCGTAAGACCTTTCTGTCTGAATACAAACATCCGGATAACGTGTTCCGGAATTTATCCGGACGAAGCCCCTAGTAACAGGTCCGGACTTGTTACGGACAGGGTGGCTGCTTCAGACTGGTGAGGTAAAGTTCCGGACAAGAGGGAGGGAGAGGAGGAAGGGACCGGGGGACGCCGTGCGCACCTAGATAGCCCGCTGCTGTAGCATGCGGCGAACCATGGCAGCTCGCCTCCTACGGTACCGCCTAGACGCGCGACAGAGCGCTTCACACCGCTTCTGTGATTCCTTTAACCATTGAGCTTCATCATCCAGGTCTCTTATGCGTCTTCGTGTGCGCAGAATTATGCTTAAGCGCCTCGTGATTTTTATCTTGAGAGGCGCTATAGAAATTATGTTTTCTTCTTCTTCTTCTTAACATAAGTCCGATCCCCACCCCCACCCCACCCCACCCCCCCGCCGCTGTCAGACATCTGGAACTTTTCCCTGCTGTGTGAACGCAGCCGAAAGGACAAGTTCCGGTACAAAAGTGGTGTGTCTGAAAACACAGTTCCGGTTAAAAACCGGATTGAATTGTCCGCAAATGTTCCAGAATGTCTATCTGAAAAGGGCTTTACTGAGGAAGAAGAAATCACATTAGGGAGGATGCTAATGCTTTTGGTTCTAATAGAATTAATTTTACTTGTGAAAAATGCCATGAAGTCATTGCTGCTGAGGGCTAAGGGAATAGATGGTTCAGAGCTATGATTCTGTGTAAGTTTAGCAACTGCACTGAAAAGAAATTTAGGATTATTCTTAATCTCTTCAATTAGCGATGAAAAATAAGCAGTTCTAGCTTGTCGAAGCTTATTTTTATAAAGCACAACACTATTTTTCCAGGATAAGTAGGACTCCTCCTGGTGTGTAGAGTGCCATGTTCTCCAATTTTCTAGAGTTATGTTTTAAAGTTTGTAAATGAGAATTAAACCAGGGAGCTAACTTCCTGTCCCTAATTACCTTCTTTTTTAAAGGGGCAACATCATCTAATGCCACGCGTAAAGAAGAAGTAACATTATGAACTAAAGCATCAATTTGTGAGGGGCTAGAAATAAAAACATTGCCCTCTGATACGTTCCACTGAGATGCTGATGATATTAAAGATGGAACAATTGATTTAAAAGATGCAACAGCGTTGTCAGATAGAGACCGACTATAGTGAAATTTACTTTCATGTCTCGAGAACTCAGTTATGAAAAACTCAAAGGTTATCAGAAAGTGGTCCGAGAGGACTGGATTATGTGGAAATATTTCCTCACACTCTATGCCATAAGTCAGCACAAGGTCTAATGGATGATGGCAAGAGTGGGTGGAGCTATGTATTCTTTGGCTAAAACCAATCGAGTCTAAGATATTACTAAAGGCTACGTTGATGCTATCATTTTCAATGTCCATATGAATGTTTAAATCCCCCACTACATTTACCTTATCAGTATTTAGCACCAAATCAGATAAAAAAATCAGAGATCTGATCCAAAAACTCAGAGTAAGGGCCTGGTGGACGATACAAAACTACAAACCATCGTGGTTTTACAGTTTTGCAATCTGGATTAGGAACACTAAGAATAAGATGTTCAAAAGAACTGTAACTATTAATTGGTAAGGGATTGATTAATAGGTCTGAATGAAAAATGGTTGCTACTCCTCCTCCTCGCCCTGTACTTTGAGCAATATGATGATTTAAATCATTTGAAGGAGTCTACTCGTTTAAGCTAACATAGGAGGCAGAGGAGTAACTAAACATCTGACACAGAGAGCAAGAGATAGGAGACGGAGAAGCAGAGACAGTAGTAGCCATAGCCGTGCTGAGGCTAAGCTAACTGGACGAGCAACTCGTTCAACACCAAATAAACTGAGTGCGAACTCAAATCGTTCCCTAAAAGCTAGGTGGAACAACAGAAAATGTGTGTTTTAGCGTGCTTATGTGCTACAATAACTCAGAGATATCCTAGTACAGAGAAATTTAATTAATTTTAGCGAGCCACAAACACCGAACAGCTACACGTAGTGCAACACGGAAAACAGGAAACGCCTTACCGCAGATACTGCCACCTGGTCTCCCCCGTGGCCATTTTCTCTAAAAGGTTACATTTTAAGGCTGGAATCAACTGGTGACTCCACATAAAGATCTAATTCCTTTACTTTTCTTATATGCAAATAATTTGGTTAACCTCTTGAGACCCACGGACCCGATACCGGGTCTGGATTTACTTCCGGTTTTAAAGTCGTTCCAAAACCACACTTAATGTTCACCAATATATGCAAACTACACATGTACATAACGGGAAGAAGCTAGTCTAAACAATAAAGACATAGTTTTCCACCTCAGCAACACCTATTTCACACACTGAGCCTTTAAATCAAAAGGAAGTAAAAAAACACTGACTTCACATATCAAGCACGAGGGAGTGTTTACCTGCAGCGCTGAGTCTCTCTCGCTAGTGTTCATTGACGAGAGGAGCTTTTTAGAGAGTTATCATTTTTCGACATCTTATTTTTACAATGGCTGGAGAAATCGAGAAGTTTTTCACCACTAAAGAGGTCCTGGATATGTTTGCTGATGATGGCGTTACTAACGTGTGTCTGGTGGATTCATCTTCTCATGAAAGGTATGTAACCCTTTTCTCTCAACTCTTTTCTTTGATTTGGTGTAAAATTACTGATAAATTTACCAATTAATATATATTTTATGTTATTTATGTACAAAATCCTGTCTATCTCAGCATTTGGGCTTATTTTCTCTTTACAAATAAGTCTTTTTTTCTCTGCGTTATTATAAATGAGTATAAATTTACAATATAAACTTTGATTATGTGTAAAATTACTGATAAAATTTTCCTAATTATATATATATATATATATATATATATATATATATATATATATACACGATAATTGTTCATTTTTCTCTGTTTCTTTGTTGTGAAAATCTATTTTACATTTTGCTGTTAATAAATTTGCTCCACTAGGAGCCAAATTAATTCTTCTGTATGATTTTCCCTTATTTTGAAGGATAAAATATGTTGGGTGGATTTTTCCCAAAACCCCTCAAACATCTTTTTTTAGATGGAAACAATGGTGCCAAAAAGTGCCCAAAATGGTCCAGAAGAGGTCCGCCTGGATTTCTATCCCCTAAAACCTCTCCAACTTTTCTATACTTCCTTTTTTTTATCATGATTTTCGGATCAGCAAATGTTCAGACCCTATTCTGTGAATTTCTAAATGTTTTAGGCTGCAACTAGGTATTTTAGAAGGAATTTTAACATCATAAATTGGATTTCTTTTAGGTGGAACATGTTTTTTCTCATTTCTGCTGTGTTTCAGATCCTGTTACTCTCAATCAGTGACATAAGTGATGCTTTTTAGATTTTTTGAGTAAACTTTAGAGTCTTACCATTATTTTGATACCAAAACAGCTCAAATAAACCTTGTAGTTTATGAGATAGACTCAAATCATTTTGGGTACATCTTTTTAAAGAAAATCTCTGAAAAATGGCCTGGGGTTCAAGAGATTAAGCTTGGCAAAAAACAAAGAGGATCCTAAAAAAAGGTCATGCAACTTTTTTTCCTAAACTCATTTCCATAACAAAAGAAAATTTAAAATTTTTGAGAGAAGCATCTTTGGTGATGCTTTTTAGACACCTTTTTCTTCTCTCATTCGATTGCACAGCACTGGATCTGATAAAGTGTTCATGGCATTTAAGATTCACGCTGATGAACACACACAGGTGTTAAAATGGCCTTTACAAGTTTAGGACCATCTGTTGCAATGAGACTCTCAGAGAAAATTCAAACATGATTGTGTCAGAGAAAAATATGCAAGCACAAACACATTTGCATTTATTTCTATCATTCCTAAAGAGCTTGAGACAACTGCAAGGGATAAATAACCTGGTGAAGGGAAGAGCCATCTGGTGAACATTTGCAGCGTAACTAACAGCCTTTATCCTAGAAAGGTTTTAATTGAAAATCAAAAACAAAACTGTAAATATGATTGAGAAAATGTAAAAAAAAAAAAATTAAACAATTACTTTACACAACATATCTAACATGAAGAGACCATTAAGAGTGCCATTTCCTGAATGAAATCATTCCTGTTTTCATTTAACTTACCTCTAATTGCACCACAAGCAGCAAACAAGCATGACCTCACATCCTTGGTCTAAAACCCTCCCACCCTCAAAAAACATGTGCACATATACACTTGTTTGTGAGACAACACACCCACACATGTTCGGTGCTGACATTAAGCGGATGATGCAGTTTTCCACAAGTATTTACAAGCACGTGAGCACCTTACTGCATCGACACATGACTAAAGAGCAAACTTCTGAGACAAATGGAATTCCGTCCTGCCATCCAGTTGCTACCACTGTTTGGAACTATTTATGCAGCTGTTTTAACATTTATATAAAAAGCATTCTTCTCAATGGGCTCAATGCAAGACAGGAGGGTTAAACCTTTGGTCCAAACTCTAAATATGCCAACCAGTTCCCTTAAGCCTTGCACCTCAAAACAGAACAATGGTTGAATGTGCTATATAATTTACACTCAGGCCAAAACGAGAGCTGCTGAGTGATTATTTAAAATGTATTATGATGCAAGACAATAATTCTAACCTATTCTTGATCACACTGAAGGACAGGAGGTCAATATTTGAAACAGGAAATGTAACTGAAGCCGAAGCTCCTGGCAAGCGACCAGTTTAGAGCAGAATGACCCGAGTGACAAGACGACGACATGGATTTGTTTTTGGTCTTAAAACAGATCCACACCTTAATGCCAGACACACACTTCCTTGAAACCAGCTTACAATGTCCTGCAGGTCGTTTATTTTATTTACAAGACACAGAGTTTGTTGCTAGTGTGTGATATGCAGGCTCTTCAAGGAAAAATAGAAGCAAAGCACAAGATGGAAAGGAGGAAAGGAAAATTTTATCGTTAAAAAACAAACAAGAAATATTTTG
Organism: Nothobranchius furzeri; assembly: GCF_043380555.1. NCBI lineage: Eukaryota > Metazoa > Chordata > Actinopteri > Cyprinodontiformes > Nothobranchiidae > Nothobranchius > Nothobranchius furzeri. The sequence continues at coordinate 55,007,040 of NC_091748.1, read as the reverse complement.
GCTACAAAAGGTAAGTCTACCTAACTCCAACCTGCCTGCCATGCATAAAAAATAAAAACTTTTATTACTTATGCAGACATAAAATAAAAAAACTCTTGATATGACAATTCTATTAACTGACTAATTCATGGAACGTTTTACATTCGTAGAATAATTTGAGTAAAAACAAAATACACCTTTATAAGTAAAAGCAACCATGCATGAGCTTCTTTCAGTAATAATTATTATTCCGTTATTTAACCAGGTGAAAATGCAAATCTCGTTTACAAAAGTGAACTGGTGATGAATGCATTCGTTACATCTTAAAATGACTGAAGGACAAGGGACACCTTCTTTAAAAAAATACCTAAAATTTTCTTCTTTTCTAAAACATAAATCTGAAGAGAACTACATTTTCTAACTGAAGGTGGACGCCTTTTATGCAAGTTTTAACCTGAGATCAACTTATATTTAAGAAACAAGTTTATAGCTCACTATGTCCAATCTTGTATAGTTGTAGGAATAAATGTTATTAGTGCCTCAGCTGTTGCTACTCTGTACTTTTAACATTGATTGAGTAGAAGTAATTCTCTTTAATTGTGAAGGTTGAGCAAGGACAGACGGAAATGTTGGTCAGCCGATCAATCGGGCCAACATTTTACATTTTATATATATATATATATATATATATATATATATATATATATATATATATATATATATATTGGCATTGGCCGGCTTTAGTGAAGCCAATTTAAAATCAGGCACATCCAAGGGTAGCCTGGAGCTACTCGCAAATTCTATTTAAATTAGGAATGTTAGATATTTTCTGTTTGCCATTAATATCAGCCAATATTGGCAATATAATTTATTCAATCTTTTAATGACCCAACCTTTACATACCATACACATATACAAACTATTCAGCAACTTCTCTCTTTCAACATGTCAAAATATGACAGAAAGTTTGTGATATTTTGGGATGGAGCGACAATAATTTGCATGTACTTGATTTTAAAATTTGGTGGTGCAAAAAATTAAGATTCATCACTTGGTTACATTAAAAGTTCTAAAACCTAATTCAGGCTCAGAAATGTTTATTCACTGTTGTTATTAGCAACATTTTGCATGAAACTAAGGCAGAAAACATCTAGATATCGGCCAAGAAAATCTGCAGCACATATCAGCCATCGGCTGATCAAGACCTCACATATCGGCGTCGGGATCGGCAATTGAAAAACCTATATTGGTCGATCTCTATGGTTGATTCCAGCAGTTTCAGATATTTTACTAAAAGTCAAGTAAACACATGAACAAGTGCAGGCAAAAACATGTTAACCCACCTTTCTTCAGAAGGTAATAAATTACAATCAAACCTCAAACCAAAGTCGATGACTAAAATATCTCTGTTGGCCTCTCTGAAAGACACAAGAGTGAATCTCATAAACCAAAGTATGTCTGGGGAACACAATTATCAGCAGGATTTAGATGTGCCACAAATGTCAGACATTACCTTAAAATTATTCAATAACTGCCTATGTGTCTGAATCCACATTACTATGGGGGTTCACCAGCAGATCTATAATGCTGTGCCACTAGCACTACCAACTTTGTTTCTTTCCATGAAGTCAACAAAAGAATTCTGTAATTTCCACCTCCCTGGGATGAGAAGATGACTTGAAGCTGCATCCCTTCATTTAGCCCAAGCCATTAGTCAAGCCACTAATTACACTGCTTACCCACAGAGTCAAACATCAGCGTAAACACCCACCAAGCTCTCTCCCTTTTCCGCCAGATTACTAACAAGGATGCAGTGACAATAGGTCTAAACCAGAAAAGTGGGTCTGAATATGTGTGTGGAAGTGAAAAACACATAAATGCACACAAACTCATCTCTGAGGCCATTCTACTTGTCACGGCGTTGTCTTAGCTCCAAAAGCATTAAAGTCTCGTGTCAAATTATTCAAACGTGACAGTTATTCAGTGCCAGACATTTGAATTGTTAAAGCAGCTTGCAGCATGGAAGAAATGTTGCCCTCCTCCCCCGTCATACATCAAGTAACCATCCACTTGGCTGTGTGCTGCAGAAATTTCCTGGTAATCTCTCAGTGATTACTTCACATAGAGGGTCTGCGAGGCACCTGTTTCATTAATGCCACACATCTTTCTTTCTCAGCCCCCCCCCCAATTCTTGTCGTCTTCTTCCTCCCGCAAGCCTCATTATTCAAATTTCCCTGCTGTCAGCCCACATTAGCAAAGCACTATGATTTGTCAGCTGGCTTAATTGCTGGAGGTGCCTTCTCTTATTAGGTAACCCCCTTGGCTCGTTTGTTCCTTCCACCGAGACGCACTTCCACAACAGCATGTGTAAACCCTTCTTTCCCTTCATTTCCCCTGGCCTTTTCGTTCCCTCTCCCTAATTGCTGGCTGACCAAAGCGGGCTAGCTGCTGATCGATACCTGCACTCCAAACCACTGGACAACAGCAGTGATAAAGAGCTAAAAGCATGGCTTGCCTTATGCTAGCGCTAACGTTTGAGATTCATATTGGCAACTCAAATCCACCATTCCTCTGGGACCCAACCTTTATCAGTTCATACAAATCCAAAATTTACTCCCAGCCTAAAGCTGTTGAGGCCTTGAAAATGTATTAAAATTTCCAAGATTAGACCATGGGATGAAATTGTTAACGTTCCAGGATTATTCCATCTACGTTGTTACTCCAATTTGAGGCCTTTTACAAACTCAAGGACTTGTTTAATGTTCTGTTTAAAGCACAACAGTGATCTGGCAGTATGCTCATCTTTTATGAAAATTGCTCTCACACACATATCAGTACTGTATGTACTGGGGCAAACGTCATCTACATACATACTTTCTTCCAGAGGAATTGCATGTATTATTTTAATTCAAACTTTATTCCAGCTTGGTTTGCAAATAAAAGCACACTAATACAATTCCAGCTGATTCTGGTTTCTTGTATTTTTCTAGGATTTTTCTCTTAGTAATGACACCATTTTTATAGCTCAATTTCATGTGCGAGAGCTATTTATTTAGCACATATGGAAAACTAAATGTTTATTTATAAGTAACTTGTATTTATTTACAGACACCTTCATCCATATTGTGCCAAAAGGTCTCAAACATTTATTCTAAAAATCTTGAGAAAAATATGTTTGCAGAGGGCATTTCCACTATGCAAACATTATTTATACACACTTAGGTTGGAACTTGGTTTTGCTACATGCTGAACACAGTAACCTTACAGCATTGTTTGATGAGGTTGGTGAAAATTACAGTGTAGTTATCTTCTTTTACACCATTATTTAAAAAGGGGCAGTTGACCGAAAAAACATGTTTTAAATTATTTCTGATTATAATCGGTCAATAATTTTCATGCAGACTGATAATGAAAACAGTCTCATCACTATTTCCCAACCCTGGTCCTCAGGTCACATGGACCTAAATGTTTTCTATGTCTCTGCTTCAGCACACCTGATTTACATTGCCTTCTCAGGAGAACATCAAGTGCTGCAGATGCCTGTTAATCACCCAGTCATTTAAGTCAGGTGTGTGGCAGCAACGAAACACTGGAGTTTAAAAAGGCAACGTGGAAAGCATGCAGGACAGTGTGTCCTGAGTAGGGATGGGTACCTTTGACATTTGAATTGATCCGGTACTAATTCCCGGTACCTAAGAATCGATACCGGTACTTAACGGTACCAATTTTAGATACTTTTGAGTGTTTAATATTTTAATTCTCTTTTATAATAAAATATGTATTTTCTCAATATATAACCATATTTGATAAATATCACGATAAATAACATACAACTGTTTGTATTTTAAAGTTAAAGTTAAAGTCCCATTAGTTGTCACACACACAGGTGTGTGTGCGAAATTTATTCTCCGCATTTGACCCATCCCCTGGGGGAGCGGTGAGCTGCAGACAAGCCGCGCTCGGGAACTATTTGGTGGTTTAACCCCCCAATCCAACCCCTTAATGCTGAGTGTCAAGCAGGGAGGCATTGGGTCCCATTTTTTCAAAGTCTTTGGTATGACCCGACCAGGAATCGAACCCTGATCTCCCAGTCTCAGGGCGGACACTCTACCACTAAGCCACTGAGAAAGGTATGAACATCTTAGGTGTGTTCTTGCTGTGTCTTTGTAAATCCATGCTTTCGTTCTTTTTTAAACACAGAAACAGTTTTGTTTACCTGTTTGTAGCTACGGTTTCGCCGACAGCTGCCGGCTTCTTCAGGCTGACGCTGATGGTGGCGCGTCACTTCCTTCTCCGAGGGACGACGGAGTTTACACGCTGGACCACGCATGGGACTGCATCGTCGGAGAGGGGAGAGCGGGCAGTAGAGGGCGACAACGTCCTCTGCTGCCCGCAGATAAACGGAGAAGGAAGTGACGCGCCACCATCAGCGTCAGCCTGAAGAAGCCGGCAGCTGTCGGCGAAACCGTAGCTACAAACAGGTAAACAAAACTGTTTCTGTGTTTAAAAAAGAACGAAAGCATGGAAGGTATGAACATCATCCTTGTAGTTTTATAAGCTGATAATTAAACTGAAGCAAACATCTTTACTGTGAACTAAATTTACTGTGTATCTTCATTCCTTTTGCCGTCCTTATTCATTTGATTTTTCCTACTGGGAAGTTAGAATATCCGAGGAGAAAGCAAACGCACCATTAGCTGATAACAATGGTGGCAATGGAAGCTAATTTATCAAGCTAACATTATCTTAAACAGTTTATTTAGCTGCTGGAGCAGATTAAAACAATGATGCCTCACACTTAGATCGTTGTCGCTGATTTCATGTTCACCCAATCACCCGTCGCATTTAGTTAAGTGAAGCCAAACTTTAGAGCGCGTTCATGTTCTTCAAGTCGGAAATTTGGAGTTCCGAGGAGAAAGCGAACGCACCATTAGCGGAACGGAAGCTAACAAATCAAGCTAACGTTATCTTAAACATTTCATTTGCCTACCGGAGCAGATTAAGATGAGGATGTCTCACTTAGATCGTTGTCGCTGGTTTCATCATCACCCAGTTACCCATCACATATAGTGAAGTGGACCCAAGCTTTAGCTTTCGTTCTTTCTACCATGCTGCTCTGTTTACAACTTGCTCACAGGGACTGACGACATAACGCTCTTGCGCATGCACAGCTGTCTAAGCAAGTTCTCGTTATAAAGAACCGGTACCGAAACAAGGCACCGTTTCAAATGACATGAATCGGTGCTCAGTCGGTACCATGGAATTCGGTCTGTACCTTAAAAAGTACCAAATTCGGTTCCCATCGCTAGTCCTGAAGACCAGGGTTGGGGAACAGTCTCTTACACCCATCTCCTGCAATAGCTTCTGATAGAAATTAGACTGTGAAACTCTAGGAGCTGAAAACCCTCACATATCTATGTCACACTGAATATGCATTCATAGCTTCACCCTTCTTGGCTCATGCTCACCCACAGGAAGGCTTTTGAGAAATAATTTGCAGTGAGGAAAGAGAACAGAGTGTCTTGGCGGTGGTGACTTGGCATCATGGCTGAACGCATTCTGTTAGCTAATCAGAAGCGAGGTGTGTGTGCTTATCATTAATAATAATGAGTAATCCTGCTGTTTTAAGCCCACCTCTGCACAATCAAATTCTGCATCTCAGAACAGGAGCATCATAGCTTTTTTTAATGACTCATGACTCAATGAAGTCTATTCTAATCTATAAGGCATTAATTTATACTAGAAAACAATGAAAATGTACTGATTTAATGAGTAAACCACACCTTTAACATTGCATCATGCAATGGCAAATGGCATTGAAAGAGAACTAGACTTTTCTCTGGTCCATTCATAAAACATGACACAATAATTGTTGCTCTCAAAGACCCTTCTGGGAATGAAAACCAAAGGGATTTAGGTTTGAACAATTGGTTCATAGCTTAATCGGTCACTTTTCTTTGAATGCTAAACATCTGAATAAAGCAGCATGATACAATGTGTAGTTTTTAACCATTAATCTCTGGAAACATCATTGAAATGTTTTTGAAAATGAATGAAATGATGCCCAGTTGTTGACAATTATTGGCAGCTTCATAACATACTACTAAAATTGGGTCTAAAATACATAGGAGTGGGTTTAAGTCTCTGAGCGACACCATATTAGACGCAACGTTTCCTTCTACGGGAGCCCGTGAGGACAAAATGCATTTACTGATTTGTAACAAGTGCAGGGTTTCCCCCAGCACTTTACAAGCCATTACAAGACTTTGCTTGGTCCCCCGCCAGGCCAGGCGTTCGTCCACCCCCTGCCAACAGTCATGGACGTCACACAGTAGCGGAACAAGCCGCGCGCTCCTCCTCTGCTGTCACGAACAATGGAGGAACGAACCGCATGATGTGCGTGGTGTCATCTGAGTACTCTAATCGTAAAAGAAAATTCTCCATCAAGCCCTGATGTTAAAGGAATAACAATGGCAGCTCCAGGGCTTAGGAAAACATGTAAGGGTAATTTTACTGTTACATATTCCTGTGTGGATATCAGTCCCAATAAGGTCACATTCTTTGCTGACAACAACTTTTAAAAGCTGTCTTGGTGTAATTTATCATCTTTACCAATCATCTAAACCCAGTGAGAGCCTAAAGAGCACTGAGGCCAAACAAATTATTTAGATGCAGAGCATGAATGCTTAGTGTCTGTGATATAATAGTCTATAATGTATTTCAGTCCAAAGAAATCAATACTGATATTCTGGACATCAATATCACAGCAAAAATACCTTTTTATATCATTATCGTCGTTTTTATTATTTCTAGAGAACTATTCAGTCACCCCAGAGGGGTAAAATACAACACAAAACTATGGGAGCAAATACTGGTGTATAAAAACCATTAAAGTAAGAAAAATGTCTTCTAAATCACGACACAGCAGGAATAACAAAAACAAGACGAGAACAAAAAAAGCCAATTAAACCTAAGAGTTAGTGAATAAAATCGAGTTTTAAAATATTGGAGTGAAGAAGCTTGCCGTACATTCAGTGGAAATGCATTCCAAAGGTTTGTGGCCATAACAGAAAAATCCTGATCACCTTGTGGCATTGTGCCTTAACCCAAGAACCAAAAGGCCCGACCCTTATGCAGCCCCAGGAAATACCAAAAAGGCTAAAAGTAAATGATCAAGTGTTTGAGTTGTGTCCCTTTTAGCGTTTGTTCTAAATGTTCCTGGATAACAAGACTTTACACTTATTTCAAGTCATAATCAAGAACCTGAGCTTCTATTAAGAATGTGTAGTGATAAAGTGTAGATCTTAATTCTGTTTCCAAACCTTTGACAGAAAAATGTCGATGGAAAAAACTATGTAAACTTAACACATGATGTTTTGTCAAACTCATCTTTGCATGAACGCTTCATGTTATTTTATTTTGCCGTCCCAATGAAGTCAACTTCCATGCCTTCTGGTGGCTTTAAATAAGAATCAGCACAGAAAGAGGGGAAAACCTCCCCAGTGACATTAGATGGGCATCAAAAAAGTGTGTTCTTTTTAATTATGATCTCAATACAACTTCTGGAGCATCTTACATCAATATTTTTCTTTGTGTATCTTTTTCAGTTTGTGTTTTTATGCACACCTACTCCAGGTTCACCTACGTCTATTCCAGTGCTCTCTATCCATGTTTTGTTGTAAGCCAATGTCTCGATGTCACAAAATATCCTACAAATGTGTAGCTTTAACAAGTATCTACCAGCAAGTTTAACCTTTTTATCAACAACTTTTAAAAGAATCAGTTGTCCACAGTTGAGAATCAAACACAAAAGATACTGCTAAGTGTTAAGACCAACCTTACTATGACCTCTGTCCCACAGACAATGTAAAAAATGCCTTTGAAAGAACACCGAGGATTTAAGGGAGCCAGTCATGCCTGTAGTGCCCAATACCAAGTATCTGTTTATCTGCTGCTCTTGGCGTCAGGCTGTATCCCAAAGTCATCTGAGAACCTACAAAAACTTTAAGCTTTTAATGGAATTCACGTGGCGTTTGTAATTTTGACGCCACAGTGAGGGGGGTTTCAATCATTAGCATGTAATTAGATTGTTGTTTTCTGTATTATTTTCACCATATTTGTGAGATTTGTCAAGAAAAACAGTTAAGTTCTGCTCCTTAGACTCAGGTAGTGTGTGTGTGTGTGTGTGTGTGTGTGTGTGTGTGTGTGTGTGTGTGTGTGTGTGTGTGTGTGTGTGTGTGTGTGTGTGTGTATTTGCCATGAAAAATATAACGTTTCCGCTTTACATAAAGAGTCAAAAAGAAGGCTTGTTGTATAAAGATTAAGTTTAGTTAATAGCTGAAGCGTCTTTTTTCCTCCCATGTTTAAAAAATGCAATTTAATAGAAAAACTGGGTCATTTTTGACACATTATTCTAAGAAGTGTGAGCTACATACTTAACGCAGTATACAGGTCAACTCCATCACAACACTTGAATAGTCAGTGATGACAGGTTACTGCCGCTCTCGCGTTTTCACAGATTAAATAGTTTGCAGGATCGAGTGGCCCTTCACTTCGAGGTTCAGACAAGAGCTCCTGATGGCCGGGGACTGTAGTGACGACTGTTGAGATTTGTGGAGAGCTGAAATGAGACGGAGCCGCCGGTCAAAGCGTTCCACCCAGACCCGCCGCAGTCACATACTCTCACCCCAGGACGCCTGCCCATACATTAAGATGTGGTTTGGAGCTCTCACAGGAACACAGCAAGAAGAAGGCTGGATGAGAGGGATTGGGTTTACAGTGCAAACCACAGACCCACAGTCTGCCTCCTGTGCTGCCTTCCTGCACTTAGCTGTACTACATACACAGCTGTTGGTGTGTGCATGTGTGTGATGTTTCTGTGTGTTTGGGGAAGGGGGTCTCTTTATCAGACAAAAATAGAACTTTGTTGAGCATTTTTGGCATTCCACACAAACTCTACAGAAATGTAAAAAGATCATGCCTTTCTGAGTTCCTCTACTTCACTGTGTGCATAATCTGTCACTGGCATAGATGTCAAAACACTGTGAGGGGGTGGGGCACAGCGTGGCACGACTGAGGGATGTAGAAGAGGGTTAGGCAAATGAGCAGGTCCTAATTAATACTTCTCAGTAGAGGACCAGTGTTTATGTATTTGAGTCAGCTGAAAAGCTCTTCATCCAAACTTGACTAAAACAAATTAGAGCCATGCAGCGTGATTATTTTCTCCTAACCTTACAGAAATGAATCAATAAATCAGGGTTCAAACTGTTGACCTGATTGTTTTATCTCCACGAGTCACTGGAGATGGGTAGATATTCAGAAGAAGGCGAGACTCAATTCCTCCCCCACCTCTCACAACTCCTCATCAGGGGACAAAACACTCACTTTCATCATGTGGGTCACCTGAACAATAGTGAGGAGATGGTAGGAAGTTTCTGACCAGGTGGTGGTGACCAACACGAGTCACACTAAAGATAATCAGCAAAGTTCAACGTTGTTCGAGCAATACTTAATGCCACATGTCTGGCCATCATTTGTTAGATTATTTATTAACAACAGCCTGTTCAGAGTTCTTTATGACAAAAGAAGAAGTCAGAAACCACCAAGAACAGGAAAAAGCACATTTATACTCCTGAATTAACTAAATGGTTTTTACAGCCTTGTATGGCATGGAGACACATTATCATAGTAGCACAATTCAATGTTACATAGCAGCTAGAGCTTCCTTACCGGTGGTCGGTTCTGAGGAAACATTGTTGCCGCCGACTTGCGCGCGAGCCTATGTGTGCGCGTGTGTCCTCGCCGTGTTTTTGTCCTTCTTCTTCGTCTCTTTGGGGACAGCGAGCTTCGTCGAGGAGAAACCCGAGCAGCCGACGTACAACCGAGTCTCTCACACAGGCATTTGGCCTGCTTTCAAAGATAATGGCAGAGCTAGTCTCGACTCGTTCCTTCTCGTGCTCAAGACTCCTTTGTTCTGGGTTATATATCTCTCCCCAACCCCACACACACTCACACACACACCAACCACTCGACGAGTAGAGTAGAGGACGGGGGAGAGCGGAGGAGAACCGTCCGGTCAGAGGGAGCTCTCCTTTCCCAGAGTCCGCAACTTCGCTTCCCGGTGATTTCTGGAACGAGAAGGATCTCCCTCTTCGGTGTGTTTGTGCTGCATAAAGGCCAGAGGAGGAGGAGGGGGGTGCGGTTAGCTTGTGGCTTCGTAGACGGACACACCACCAGCACACTCAATACAGCCGCAGCCTCTTTTGTCTCTCTCGTTGGCCTGCACTCCCTTCACAATACTCTCCCAGCCCCTCGCTGCTGCTCCCACTCCCCCTGCTCTCTCATCCTCCTCCATGGGACCTTCTGAGACTCCCAAGACGCTCCTTCTCCTCAATAATTTATTCTATAAATCCAATACTCATTAATGCCCTCTTCTCTGTCGTTTAACAGCAAAATAAAATAACATTTATAACAAACGCATCGTGTTTTTCCTTCAGAGCAACCTCGGTAGCTTGTGCTGTTAGCGTTGCTATTAGCTTCACCCGCGCGCAGCCACGTAATTGAAAACCCATCCGATCAAATGGGACTTTTTAATACATAAAATGTCCAGAAACTCATCCTAACAACGAGTTTCTGAGGAATTGTTAGGTGATTGAATGAAGTCTCCACGTGGGGCTCGGACACGGCACGGTAAACACTGGTGAAGCGAACCAATGAGGTTTCAGGAAGCCCCACGTGGGGTGTGGTGACCGTTTGCTGATTGGACGAGATAGCTGGCTCAGTGCTTCATACGTCAATCACACGGGGCTGTGTGAGGTTAACCCTTTCCTGGGTGCTGCTGGGGTGATTGAGAATGAGACTTGTGCGGTTTACTGTATCAAGATTCAGTGGTTTCCCCATTTTCTCCCCACAAAACCGAGTAAGGCATTAAGAAATATTAGTTTCTTTCATTTTATGGAGATAAATTACCTGTGCACTAACACCTGATTCATTAATTTAATAGGCGGAGCATAAATCATACACACAAAAATGCCAAACAGAACAAAACAGAATTTCAGTGAGGAACCAGGAGCACTACAAGGATAATGACTCATGGTGAATATGCATTTTGTATCTTCGTAGAAAGACAGATTATTCAGGAGAAGAAGGGAAAACACGGTGAAAAAATTTGGTATTCTGGTGGCATGACCCCTTTAGCTGGGCTCATAATTAGAGAAAGAGATATTGAAAAAGCAATTTCTGACAGTGGAAATCACAACCTGCCAGAGGTGGAGTTGGAAAATATAAATGTGTGTGTGTGTGTGTGTGTGTGTGTGTGTGTGTGTGTGTGTGTGTGTGTGTGTGTGTGTGTGTGTGTGTGTGTGTGTGTGTGTGTGTGTGTGAGAGAGAGAGAGAGAGAGAGAGAGAGAGAGAGAGAGAGAGAAGGCAGCAGGGGGGTGGGAGGATGGTGGGGAGGAGGAAGAGAATAAAGGATGAAGGACGGCAGGGGGGATGCTGAGAAAGACGAGCCAGTGGGAGGGTTGGGAGATTGAACGAGAGCTGCACACGGGTGATGAAAAAAGTGTGTGTGTGTGTGTGTGTGTGTGTGTGTGTGTGTGTGTGTGTGTGTGTGTGTGTGTGTGTGTGTGTGTGTGTGTGTGTGTGTGTGTGTGTGTGTGTGAGTGGTGGGCAGAGAAGTGAGGGAATGAAAATGAGAGAAGGGAAGAAACGGGAAGGAAGGAGAGGAAGAGAGAGAAAGAAAAATTTTATTGGAATTTTTTCCCATGAATTTTAATGCACAGCTCTGGTCTCCCTCCAGGATTCTGGGATCACATTTATTAGAAAAAAGTCATGAGGAATGCAATGCTTTTCGTCTGTTGCTGCACAGCGGGACTCTTCATGTTGTGTGCGTTATGTGGGTTGTTGTTGTTGTTGTTGTTGGGGGTGGGGGTGGGGGGAGGGGGTCTTTGGGATGTATGAGTCTGTGCTGTGTGGTGCTGGAGTGGAGGGTTTGATAATATAGATGCTAGAAAATGATAAGTGAAGGACACATATTATTGCTATTGGCAGGTCAGATGAGGGAGTGTTCCAGGTCTGTGTGTGTGTGTGTGTGTGTGTGTGTGTGTGTGTGTGTGTGTGTGTGTGTGTGTGTGTGTGTGTGTGTGTGTGTGTGTGTGTGTGTGTGTGCGTACTTTGGCAGAGCTCCAATGATTGAACACACTACAGCTCAGTCAGGACAAAGCAGTCCCACAACAAGAGGGAACAGCCATAAATGTGCATATCCTTTTGGTTTTAGCTCATTTTTATGAGGATGATAGAAACATTTTGGTCAAATGCATCTGTAATGAACATGTGCTGCCTCAAAAGGTGAAAGAGTGGACAGTGTGTTAGGTATCAGGTGGTCAAATTATCACAGAGCAGCAAAATATCAAGTGGGACAAGAATAAATGAAAAGCGTGTAAGAAGAAGAAGAAGAAGAAAAAATATTTTCTATACTACCTCTCAAGAAAAAAAAATCATGAGGTGCTTCACAAAAACAAAAATAATTTTTAAATAAATAAAAGAATTTAGAAAATGATTAAACATATGTTCAAATGAGCTAAGATAGACAAGTGTGATTAAAAAATATGCAAAGAAAGAGAGCGAGTGAATAGGAAAGAGGGAAATCAGTGGATCCTGAGGAAGCTGGAATAGGTAGGAGAGCAGAATAAGGAGAGAGTGGTGAAGAAGTTCATACAAAAGCCAGCTTGAACAGGTGAGTTTTCAGCTGTGTAAGAACGATAAGTCCAGACATTTGTTTGACGGCCACAAGCTACGAATACAGTCGTCAAAAACGTCATCTACTTGCACGAAGACTTTGATCTAACTTCTCATGCAAAGCAAACACATTATATTTAAACAAACGTTCTGATTTGTTGGGAGGAAAGGGATTTACAAATGAGTCTGCATGTAACAACATGGATGTGTGGAGATGAGAGAATCATAATGCACAACATTCACGCGTTTATAATAACGCTCCATGACGATGACCAAAATGTAAAGCAGAAGCACCGTTTTTATCTGCCTTTTCCATGACTAACATAAGAATATAAGAAATGTGGGACATCTGTTTACTGTGTATTCTAACGGAGATCACACCTGCCCCCTATACAGAACTTGAACTGGTGGTTTATTTATAGGTCACATTGGATTTTATTCCCCTGTTTTTTTTAAAGATTAGAACAATGTATTCAGATGTGGAACTAAATGAAAAATAATTTAAATCTAAAAAAGGAAAGAAGAAATCAATGTGAAAAACATTAAATGTGGCAGACGCTGACCTTGTGACCTTTTACTGTGTAACATTATGTCTGGACTCCTATTAGGTAAAGACACCTGCACAACTTTTTATTGCAACAAACAAACGCAGGCATGAGCAGAGAAACTGTTTTGACTCTGTTTTCCAAAATAAAAGAACAAGGCTAATTTTGTTATATCCACAACTTTAACATAATCACCTGTGTGCAGAAAGGAAAACGTGCAAATGTGGAGGAAATCTGAAGCTTTAAGAAGTTCAGCTGCTGCAGAACATGGTTGTGTTTGGAACTCATCTTTTGGCTGAAGGACTGTAAAATGCCATAAAATAATACTTTTCATCATTCTCCTCGAATTCCAAAGGAGAAATAATGATAAAACAAAAAAAATGGTGTTGGAGCAGTTCAACGATAAAATCACAGTTAAGCCCTGATTGAAGGCAGCCAGACTTTAAAATGTCCTCTCATGGGAAACGGGTTGATCACAGAGCGCAGGTCGTAAACTTTTATGGGATTCCACCTTTTACCAACACCCCCACCCCTCGTTACCTCACCCCAATCTCCCTCATGCTTTCAGGTTGGGGTTGAGTGACGGGAGGACAAGGCCACAGCGTTGTCACGATGCTCCCCCCTCCAGTCCTATCCTCTCCCACCCCTCCCCCTCCCTTGTCCCTCATCAGACAAGCTGGGTGTCAGAACATAGACGGCATGGTGATTTATTGGTCTCTACTCCTCCGGGACCCCACCTCCCAACACTCACACACAATCTCAACCCTCCTTACAACTCCCTCCACCTTCCTCAATCCCCCCCCCCCCCCCCCCCCCACACACACACACACACCCCAATCCATTCTCTCCCCTTCTGTCCTCTCCTGCTGCATGGCCCCTAAGGGGAAAGAAGAGGTAATGACCCACATCAGCAGCAGCCATGCTCACATGCACACACACCCACATGCATGCACGCACACGCACACACACACATACATGCACACACCCACACACAAATGCACGCATACACACACACACACACACACACACACACACACACACACACACACACATGCATGCACGCACATGCACAGACACACACACACACACACACACACACACAAATGCACGCATCCACACACATGCCCCCCCCCCCCCCACACACACACACACACACATTTGCTCACATAAAACAGGCGCTGACACATTTACACCCACAGGCATGTGTATCTGGGATCTCAGGAATTCCGCCGCTGTGCCGTAACGTTGTTCCTGCTCAAAGGTCTCCTTCAGTCTTTGGACCACATAACACGGCACAGAGGAGAACAATGATGATCCGTAAACATAAATAAATAAACAAAACAAGGTTCTGTTTGAAAACAGGCCTGTGACTTAATCACAAGCTGTTGTGGAATCAAGACGATGGAACGCAGGCCTTCGGTTTGGAGTTTATGGAACAGAAGAAAAGAGTGACTTGAGTCTTCCTGCAGTCAAGAGGAACAAGATCGTCCAAACGTCTGTAACTGGAGCTGTTTGCACAATTTGGCCATGAAATAAAAAACTTATGTGCAGACACAGGTAACAATCAAGCGAAACTACTCTTTTGGTGTCTTGTTGCAAAGTAACTTTTTATATCTGAGAGAATTTCCTACACAAGGTCACTCATATTCTCCCTTTTCAGCTGCCGCTTTCATCTTCTCTGTTTTTTTAACAGTTGAGAGAGAAATGAGCATCTTTTCAAATGTGGACTTTTGGATGCAGGCAGCAAATCCACAAGTGAAGGCAAAATGAAGAGGTTCAATCTGAGCATTGACTTGCAAATGCCCCTGACAGCTCTCTGCTCACACTGTCACTCATCACACACAGCTGAGTGACGCTCTGCTGAGAGAAGTATGCAGCCAGTGTTGGAGGTCTCCACTTTACCTGAGTGCTGGCAGGCTACAGTTCAGGTGTTCGTGTAAATGTTTACTCATCACAGGAATGGATACATCAATTTTTTTTTTCATCCAGAGAAAGGAAAGAAATGTCACAAGAACTTCGTCACCAGAATTTTGCTGGAAATGTACAAAATCACAGTCGTTTGTGTGTGAGAAAGTCTTCAAAAGTAAAGGTTTTGTGGATTTTTGAGTTATAGTTCCTAAAGATTATTGCTTATTGCATAATATGGAAAAAAACTACTTTTGCATGTTTCTCTAGCTGATAAATCATAAAATAAACCCTAAATGGGGCACTTCTTTCATCAATATTATCAAGGGTTTAATTTCAGGATGCAGCGGCAACAAGGTGGAACACTGCGCCATGCTGCCACCTGCTGTTCAATAAAAAATAATGCAACATGCACGGGCTGAATCTTTGGTCTTTTGACATTTAACATTAAAATTTGCCTTTTTTAGTCATTATTGATACATTTGCTAGTAGTTCATATAATCAGTAGTGATGTAGTGAAAATGCAAACAAAAAGGTGGACGATTTTCAAACTGGCAGATATATTTATGTTGACTTGTAATCAATTGGGGACAGAAAAGTTAAGAATAAAATATTAAATTCCCATTAGCTGTCTCACACACTGGTGTGTGGTGACACTTGTTCTCTGCATTTGACCCATCCCTGGGGGAGCGGTGGGCTCCAGCAGTGGCTAACCCTCCAATTAAACCCCTTAAAGCTGAGTGTAAAGCAGGGAGACAACGGGTCCCATCCTTAAATTCTTATAAGACCGGACCGTGGACCCACGATCTCCCAGTCTCAGGGAGGACACTCATACCACTAGGCCACTGGCAATAATGGGACCTGGTACTGAATGCTCTAGTGCAACATCTCCATAGTTTCTGTGTAATGCACCACAAGATGTCACCATTACACCACAGACACTCAGTTCACTGGATTTTTTTTTTAGTTAGATTTAACACTTTACATTCAACCTAACAACAAATCTACAATTTTTAGGTATAAATTATACTTCAGTTTGACAATATGTGGAATGAGGTCAAGCTGCAATACAAACAAATGAAATCTAGGTAAAACTAAACCTGATTTAGAAATAGCCCATTCTACACAAGGAGTGCTTTAACTTTCTGTTGTTTAAAGAGCAAGTCACCCCCTACCAGATTCTTACTCAACTCCCACTTCCTGTTTGAAAAATGCAACAAATGCTGTTGCCTAGCAGACCAAGAGGGCAGAGACACTAACAAATACACACACGACATTGTGACATCATAATGTACCATCTAACATCATAGTGTACCTCTTAGCCAATAGCGATGGCAGATTTAAATTTAAATGCAGTGCAGTTTTTACCTGACAACGGCACAACACTGACAGTTTTAGGCAGAATATTTAAATTTTAACTAAGAAGAACTAAAATGCTGAATTATTGACTACATTTGCCAACAGCACGATCAGACACTCATTTATATAGTTTATCAGCCAAAAAATGTTGATTTGGAGTGACTTGCTCTTTAAGTGGAGTTTTTTTCCCCTTTTCTTTTTTTGCTGTAGTGTATCCTACTCCCATGTGAGAAGTAGAAGTGAGTTTTAGGTTTTCCAGATGCATTTCGCCAGCACAGCTTTGCTCGCTGCAGAAGTCTGCAGAATTCAACAAATATAAACCATCCTTTCCCAGATTCTTGGCACACAGGATCTCCACCGACATTTTCCTCGCTTACACGCTCTGCTCCTTCTCACTCTGCTGTTTTCTGGCACGGGAAGTCAATTTGCATTTTCCAGGGCAGACCAGATCAGATCCAGGCCCCCCACTTCCCCTTGTGGTCCTTCTGCTGCAGCTTCAATGATGGCAGCTGTGCGACAAATGAGAATGAACCAGTGCATCACATTCTCCACTTTTTCTATTCTAATGGTTTAATAAATGTTGTAATATTGAAAATAGCCCAACTATGAAGTAAAGAGAAACTCTGTAGTTGACAGAGTCAGAGCCATAACCCATCGACAGAGCCAATTTGACATTACTACCCCTTTTTCACACGTTCATGTTTTACTCAAACAATAGGTATGCATCAAATCATAAGTTTTAACTGTTATTATATATCTATTTGCATTTCTACTTGCATTGTTGTCCAAATGAACACATGCATAAATCCATCTAATGTCTGTAATCACATTAAATTAAAGTGGGATTCTAAAGTTTAGGCAGCCCCGTTAATCTTTTATTTTTTTTACTTAAGTTTTTTATTAAGTTTTTTAAATTTTTACACACAACCAAAAACAAAATACCAAAATAACCCACCCCCCTCACAGCACAGGCTAGCTCAAAACCACACACATCCACAATTCATAATAATTTCAAAACATACTGTCCAACAACTTTTATATCTTTTTACCAATAAAACCCAAAAAAATCATTCCAGGTATCAAATATGAGTCTTTTTTCCCTTCATTTTAGCAATTAATAATTCATAAGATGCAATCTCCAGCAATCGTTATTATCCAGTCTCTGTAAACGGGTAACTCAAAACTTTTCCATTTACTCAGTATGACTCTAGCTGCTGAAATAAAACCAGTCAGAGCCAGGGCCCCTGCCGTTGTAGATATATTCGGTACACACGACGCGTCTCCTAATAAACAAAGTCGAGCAGTTTCCGGGAGCGGTATATCCAACCACTCTTGCATTATATTCAATTTTGTTTTTCCAAAAAATGCCTTGTTAATCTTCATGATTTTCCTGTTTAAATTGTTGGTTGTTTTGATAAAATATTTCAGTAAAATCTATCATATAGAAGACACAGTGAAATTTGAGAAGTGATATGAAGTTTAAAGGATTTACAGAAAGTGTGCAATAATTGTTTTTTTAGACAGGTGCATAAATTTGGGCACCACAAAAAATAAATAAACTCAGTATTTATTAGATCTTCCTTTTGCAGAAATAGGGTTAGAGTTAGGGTATACTAGCTTCTAAATGTGTCCTATATCTACTAATGACAGTCTGGAATCTGGCTGAAAGTATTTTGGACCATTCTTCTCTAGTTCATTCAGGTCTGATGGCTTCTGAGCACGGACAGCTATCTTCAGGCGTGTTGCAAGCTTTTCAAAAGTGTGGGTGTTGAATCCCCCACATCCCCCACGGGTGTGACGCCCATGGCTATCTTTAACTCACACCACAGATTTTCAATAATATTCAGGTCTGGGGACTGAGATGGCCATTCCAGAACCTTCTACTTGTTCCTCTGCTTGAATGCCTTAGTAGATCATGAGCAGTGTTTAGGGTTGTTGTCTTGTTGAAAGATCCAGACCCGGTGCAGTTCAGCTTTGTCACTGATTCCTGGACATTGGTCTCCAGGATCTGCTGATATTGTGTGGAATCCATGCATCCCTCAACTTTAACAAGATTCCCAGTCCCTGCACTGGCCACACAGCCCACAGCATGATGGAACCACCACCATGTTTTACTGCAGGTAGCAGGTGCTTTTCTTGGAATGCTGTGTTTTTTTCCTCCATGCATAACATCCCTTGTTATTCCCAAATAGCTCAGTTTTATGTTTATGTTTATGTATTTAGCAGACACTTTTGTCCAAAGCGACTTACAAGTGATTATCGGTATGTTGCCCTTGAAGCTAACAACAACAATAACAACAACTTGACATCAATCATGGAGAGGAGGGAACAAGGAGTGGACGGTAGAGAGGGGGGACAGGTGCAGGAAGGTGCTAGTTAAGAAGAAGCTCTCTGTGTCATGGTTTTTTCTCTGTTAAGATATTCGACCCACATACAGTATGACTCTCAGGAGACCAGGAGATGTAGTAAAAAAATAGTTTATTAGAGGTGAGCGGAGGCTGGCAGGGATGGGCTGGTTCCGGAGCTAGAGATTGGATCACTGGAAGAAATGACACATGAAATGATGATCGGGACGGGGAGATACTTATATATATAGTGGGGAGAGTTCTTACTGAGATTTGGTTGTAGCAGAGCGTGGGTGAGCCGGTACCGGGGCTGTGGGTCGATGTGGAGGTTCCGGAGCAGTGAGGCGAGTTGTTGGAGGGTGGACAGGAGACGCACAGGAGGAGAACAGGGCCAGGGAGGATTCAGCCGTGGTTCAGAAGATCCGAAGTGAACTGCAGAGGCTTGTATGAGACTTCCACACAAAGGCGTAATCCAGAACGGGTTCTTAGGAATCATGTGATGACAACAGAGGTTTCAGGGAACAAACTAGAATAGGTTTCAATAAACAGGAACAGATTCAGGTGGCTGGACGTTACCACTAAGGCAAACAATCTGGCGCTGAGTGGCTGGTTCACTGGCTCCTTTTTTCCTCCCGTCTAATTACATGATGTGCTGCAGGTGAGCAGGATGACTCTGCAGCCGAGGTAATTAGCTGGATGGAGTCTCCTTAAGTGTCTCCCTAGCCCTCCAACAACCTGTGAAGAAGAAACGAGAACCCACAAACCCCAGTACCTGACACTCTGAAGAGCAGGGTCTTCAGGAGTTTCTTGAAAATTGAAAAGGAAGCCGCAGTTCTGGTAGTGCTTGGAAGGTCATTCCACATTTGTGGAACGATGCATGAGAAGAGTCTGGATTGTCCTGAGCGTGGTGTAGGCACTGCTAGCCGATGATCCTGTGATGACCGGAGCGGCTGGGCCGCTACGTTAGCCTTTGCAAGAGGATTCAGGTAGATGGGAGCCGTACCATCTTGGACTTGGTATGCTAGTGTTAGCAATTTGAATTTGATGCGTGCTGCTAGCGGTAGCCAGTGGAGCTCAATGAACAGAGGGGTGACGTGTGCTCTTTTTGGCTGATTGAAGACCAGACGCGCCGCTGCGTTCTGGACCATTTGAAGAGGTCTCACAGTACAGGCTGGAAGACCAGTTAGAAGGGCATTGCAGTAATCGAGGCAAGAGATGACAGTAGATTGCACCAGGAGCTGGGTGGCATGTTGTGTTAGGTATGGTCTGATCTTTCGTAAGTTATACAGTGCAAAGCGGCATGAATGAGCAACAGAGGCAACATGATCTTTAAAGGTCAGGTGTTCATCAATCACAACACCCAGATTTAGAACTGCCTTTGAAGGAGCCAGAGATAGGAAGTCATTTCGGATTGAGATATTGTGCTGTATGGATGGTTTTGCTGGGATGACAAGTAGTTCAGTTTTAGAGACGTTGAGTTGGAGATGGTGGGATTTCATCCATTTTGATATGTCAGAGAGACAGTTCAATATTCGTGCTGAGACAGTGTGGTCGTCCGGTGGAAATGACAGATAGAGCTGGGTGTCGTCTGCATAGCATTGGTAGGAGAAGCCATGTGATCGAATGATCTCACCCAGTGAGGTGGTGTATATGGCAAAGAGAAGAGGTCCTAGTACAGAGCCCTGGGGGACTCCTGTGGCAAGATGGTGCACGGTAGAGGATTGTCCAAGCCAAGATACTCTGAATGATCGTCCTGTGAGGTACGATTCAAACCAGGCATGTGCTTTCTCTGTGATGCCCATGGTAGAGAGTGTGGACAAATGGAAGCCATGGTTGACAGTGTCATCAGTCCACAGCACCTTTTTCCAAAATGAAACTGGCTTGTCCAAATGTACTTTAGCAAGCTGCTCTGTTTGTGCTGTGGGCAGAGAAAAGACTTCCTCTGCATCACTCTCACATACAGCATCTCCTTGTGTAAAGTGCACCGAATGGTTGAACAACCCACAGTGACTCCATCTGCAGCAAGATGATGATGCTGTAGATCTTTGGTCTGTGGGTTGACTCTGACTGTTCTCACCATTCTTCATTTCTGATTATCTGAGATTTTTCTTGGTCTGTCAGTTTGAGCCTTAAATTGAACAGTGCCCGTGGTCTTCCATTTCCTCAATATGTTTCTGTGGAAACAGACAGCTGAAATCTCTGAGACAAGCTTTCTGTCTCCTTCCCTTAAACCATGATGGTGAACATTCTGTGTTTTCAGGTCATGTTAGAGTGGTTTTGAGACCCCAATGTTGCTACTCTTCAGAAAGCATTTAAACAAGATGGAAAATTACAATTGACCCCCTTAAATACTCTTTCTCATAATTGGATTCACCTGTGTAGGGAGGTCGAAGGAACAGAGCTCACCAAACCAATTTTGAGTTACAATAGTTTGTTCTAAAAGTTTTGGAATCAATACAATTACAACAGTACCCATATTTATGCACCTGCCACCTACTCTATGTCTATAATCACATACAATTACACATACAGTGGGATGTGAAAGTTTCGGCATGATTTTCCTGTATAAATCATTGGTTGCTACAATAATAAATTCCAGTTAATTACGTCAAGTGAAGCGAAGTTTATAGGATTTACAGAAAGTGTGCAATAATTGTTTAAACAAAATTAGGCAGGTGCATAAATTGTGTGTGTGTGTGTGTGTGTGTGTGTGTGTGTGTGTGTGTGTGTGTGTGTGTGTGTGTGTGTGTGTGTGTGTGTGTGTGTGTGATTTCCCCCACATATCACAACATGCCCTATAGGTTAAAAAATTGTACGCAGCTTTGGATAAAAGCATCTGCCAAATAAATAAACACAAACTACACGTGGGTCTCTTTGCACGCAGCCTTTACAATATGCCCCCGTGTATTAGTACACCACATTTCCTGAGTACACATAAGGAGCAGGAACCCAGCTGATTATTTTTAATGGAAACTAATAACTCCAACATCCACGAGTACTTCCTCCAGTGGTTACTTCATTCCAGTCTGCAACAGGACGTGGGTCTGCAACACATCATTCAAAATAAGTCACAAAGATGCTTGTTTACCTCTCTAGTCCACAGTGGGACATGTTTCCCCCTCGCTCATAAATCTATAATGTCTCGCAATAGTCACAAAGCTCAGTGGCAAAAAGAAATATGTGTGTATGAGTGTGTGAGAGCGTGAATACATACATATATAAATCTCTCACCAGGGTCACTGGTGGCGAGGATGGCAAGCAGCCACATGAGCTGCTTCTGCAGCCTCTCCCTGGTCTGCCTGAGAGAAACGTGCCATTATCCACTCAGGCCCCTGCAGCCGGGCCCCAGAGCACAGGACTTCAGTCCACGATACAACACGCCAACTCCAAGTGACTTGAGACTGGAAGCTGGAAAAAAGGGAGCATCAGAGTCCTTTTTCACAGCTCTCGAGAGAAAAATGTCCCCGACTCAGTCCCTTTATGACACCTCTCTGGACATAAGACACGTATCTGTCTCATCAGAACTTGAGACAGTGATGTCATCAACTTCACCACACATCAAACGGCTGTGTTTCTCTGTTTATTATCACCTGCTACCAAAATGTGGGTGATTTAATGAAAGTGTCAGAGAATAATTCCAGGAATAATTCCAGGAAACAAGACTTTGGGGAAATTTTCTTAAGGAGAAAAAAAAAAGAGAGTGACAGTCTTAATTAAATAAGCAGCACATGGTGGCGCTCAATGATTCGCTTGTATCTCTTTTGTTACATGTTATATTCATTACAATTTTTACTACTTTCTTTGTCAGGTCTAAAAAAAGATTATAATCTCAATCTCAAATATTAACTTTGGTAATAAAGGGAATGAAGATGATTTTGGTTTAAAACTCAACCTCTCGGCTACTGTTTTCTGGATGCTAGTCCAACAACAGCTTTCCCTGTCATGAGTCAAGATGAGTGAGTTCATGAATGTTCAGTGACAGTGTGACGTAGATCTGTCAGGTTTTTCAAATCCTAGAGTTTCACCGCCTGTTTTCTATCAGAGGCTAATGCAGGAGATAGGTGTAGGAGACTATTTTCATGTTCAGCCTCACTGTGACCGATTATATGGCAGCCTGGACAAAAGGCATACACTCCTGTATAGATTCAGACAGAATGAAGTGGATGACAAATTATCCATCACATCTTTAGATTGTATTCACTCTGGTTTATTGAGTTTCAAGGACAAACAACTGCAAGTCTGACAGAAAGCAAATCAAATGAAAACAAATGTGCTCAGAGTTTGAAAACAAAAGCAGAAATAAGTTTTCAGCTGCAGCTGAAGGTTATTTAATGAGTGAAAATGAAGAAGTTCCAAACGTAGTCTGTATTTAACCAGAGTTTAATATCATATCATGACATACTTTAGTGTAAAAAACTAATTTTAAAATGAGTCTGGGATTATAAAGTTTAATAGTTTTAGCTCCATTAGACAAATTCCATTGCTTGGTTCTTGTCTAAGAGTAGTAAAGATTTGCTTTTATCTTTGAAGCTGATAAGTTTCGGCTAACACTGTAGCCTTCCTCAGAGCACTGTTGACCGCCGAGCTTAAAAGGTAAAAACAAGTCTTTACTATGCTGGGTTTAGAAAAGAACCAAGCAAGGGAATTTGATGGATTACACAGAAAAAACTTACAAAACATGTCCATGAGATAAATGCTTTGTTTGTCTCTTCTGATGCCCCACCATGATAAACATGTTACAAAACTGCTGACCAGGTATAGCTCGTCTGACCTGCCGTAAAGCTTCTGACTTGAGGGGAGCGGTCCACAGACTCTGAAGCTGAATTCCTGCTGCCGGGGCAGAGAGGGCTGAGTGACCTTTAATTAACCCAGTAAAGCAGTGGTGTTCAGTTCCAGGCCTGGAGGGCCGGTATCCAACACATTTTAGTTTTAACCCTGCTTCAACACACCTGATTCCCATCAGCAGGTGATTAACAGGCATCTGCAGAGCCTGATGAGCTGCTGCACAGGTGATTCAACCACTGAATAGTGTGTTGGACCAGAGAAACCACCAAAACGCGCTGGATACCGCGACCTTTGAGACACAGAATTGAATACCCCAGCTGTGCAGGGTCCTTTTAGCACATACTGACTCAAGAAAATTATTTTAAAATCTGAAAAACGTACTTCAGAATCAGAATCAGAATCAGAGAGAATTTTATTGCCAGCGCTCCAGCGATCCAGAGCATAGGAACTTGACTCCACAGTACAGCCTGAACAAGATTACACACACACACACACATAGACAGGACAGATACAGGCAGACCACGAGAGCAGCCATAACGGCGCTCATTTCAGTAGATGAAGAGGGGATTACATGAGGAGAGTTCGGGGAGGGAGAAAAAGGCATTAACAGAGCTACACCGGCAGGGTGTAGCTCTACTATGCAAAAAAACACCCAACATACAAGCACGAACGTCACAGTTCACAACATGAGACCCGGTAGGTAGGGGGGAGGGGCTGGGACCCTGGTTTCCTTAGATTCACTTTAACACGAGTCAGCCTGATTTGCATTGTCAAAAACTCCAGAAGACACAGATGGATGCTTCAACAATCACCTGGATTAACAACTACCTGACAAAATATAGCTTCTGAAACTGATTGTGTGTCTGACCAGGTGGTCGGCAACACAGGAGCATCACAATGTTCTTTAGATGATCAAAACCCATTTTAGTGGTGTTTTAATATGAGGGTTAAAAGACAGGAGATCAGCACATTGAACAGACATGAAATAATATGAGATTGTTAGTATTATTTTATTGTTATTATCATCACTTGAAAAATATGAGTTAGAACATTTGATTCCCCTCTGGGGTTTTTTAAAGTGTTTTCAATGTCAGTATTTTTGAATATCAAGTTGGATAGAACAAATTTGAACATCTAATATGGATTTTACCTGATCTTCTTCTACACTAATTTTTATGCAAATATGGATATAAGTATCCTCACCTTCACATGTTGCTGAATACTTTTAGTTTCATGGTTCATTTTGGACCAACACAATCAGATCCCGCCTCACTTAAAGGCTGTTTGGAACTGAAACACAATCTCGTCGGGTTTCACGGCACAATTCCTGAAACTTTGATCATAAAATAATTCCTGTAACAGTTTTGTCAGGTTCGGTGGGCTGAGCTGGAGTGGTTATGAGACCCAGGCGCGGAGAGAATGGTGGATGGAGACTGATATGTGGCAGCGTGGGAAGTTCTCTTCCCGTATGGTTTGTAGAGTTAGTGTCTTAGGTCTTAGAATGGCTTGGCGTCTATCGTTAGATGATGACTGAGTGCCGGCTCCGCTGTGACAGGTCCTTAAATAGGCTCAGCGGGATGACGTCACCGGGAAGCGTCGGTGACAGGCATGCTGGGAACTGGAGTGCAGCGCCAGCCCGGCCCGCAGAGGAGGTTAAGAGGAGGAGTTCATGACAAGTTTCGGGTCAGAGCAGACGGCTGCACAGCTTACTGAAAATCCTGTGGGCTTAATTAAGTAAAAAGCATTTCTTGTATTACGTGAAATTATGGCGGGCCGTGACACAGGTTTCTGAACCTGCATTAATAATGTGTGTGTGGGTGAGTGTGAACGTTGTGTGCAGATCAGAGTGAGGTTAATTAGTAGGCCCGTTTGCAGGAGCAAAACTTTTGGCGTTGATGCAGGAAGAATAGCTGCTTGGAAGCAGGAAAACAACAGAGACTAGCTGCTCATTTCTGAAGGCATTTTAATTGCTAGAATACAGCGCCAAGATAAAAACGTCTGCTGGCTTCCTGCATGAGAAAGTTACCAAAGATCCTCTATGACATGTGTCCGTATTAATGCTGGAAACAAAGTTAATTGTCAAACTTCTTTGAATTGTAATTTAACCCTTTGATGCATAATGGTCACTACAGTGGACAGGTACTCAAAATTGTTATTTATTTGTTTTTGCTATTAAGCACAGCTGTTGAAGACTTTATTGCATTTGAGCCCCTCCATTTGGACTTCAGTAAGCCAAGCCAACATATTTCATGCTCAGAATGCACGCTGTCCACTGAGGTGGACATGTAATAAATTATTTGTAAATTATAAAATTTTACAAAAAATATTTGTTGAAATTTGTTTCATTCACACCTAAAGATGGATGAAAAAAATTGTTAAAAAATCATGGTTGAAGATTTCATAATTCATGCATCAACGAGTTAAAGACAAGTGTGATTTTATTCTATCTTACTGTTATTTGAAAAGTTTTAAAGGGGGCATACAATGTTTTCTTCTCATAATAGTTCTATGGTCAATACAAAACCTGCTTATGTTAAAGCTCTTTGCATTAAATCCCTCTCACGTAAAGTGATCTCGGCAGTACCTTCCAGAATTAGCCATTTAATGGCTCTGTCACTTTAAAAAAACAACATGGCCACGCCTACCCATCCCCCGCTCATGCTGCTATGAGCTGAAAAGCTCCTCCAGCAGCTCTATCTTGTACGTGAGAAGTGGTTCTATTCTACTTTCCCAGTTTGTGATGTCACAAATGGGGACTTTTTGAAACAGCTTGTTTTAGACACACAATTCTTAAAACCAAACACTGACAGAAAATGGATGGACAGTTTTTTTTTCCATGTTGGAGTTAAAGGCAGTACAGACTCACATGTCAGCACAAACAAATGCAAAGGGTGAGTTTTGCATTTATCTTTTTCAAATCTGAGCTCATTGAAATTATTGATAAAATTATGTTTTTTTAATTCATGCTGGACAGCAAAAATGATCTCTTCTTCAAATGAAGTATGAGATAATTAGCACTACAGGATTCTAGACTTCTTCCTCATGTGCAGCTGAATGGAAACCACATGACACATTTGTTGCTTGTTAGCTATCAGTTTTATATTTGATTTCTAGAAATACCATAAAACCATAAAACTGTTTGAATGATGCTTTTAGAAGGGCTCTCTACTACAATGAACAAAACAAGCCTTTGTCTTTCTCTTCATAACTAAAAATCTACTGTCAGTTTAACCAAACCACAGTAATCCAAAGAGAAAACAAACAAAATATCCCTGTTTTTGGTCCAGATAAATTCCAGTTTGAAACCATGGAGCCATCAACTACAGGAACATTGACCAAAGTGGGTTTAAGCATTGAGTATAACCTCCACCGCAGCATCCAAATATTGGCAAGCACGCCTTTTCTGTCATGCTTTACTGCTTCCAGTTCTGAGGTTTCCCTGAACCACTCATCTTAAGAGCCACATCTCACAGCCATTCACAGAAATCCATCCTGGAGCAGATCACTCATGGCTTCTGATGGTTTCTAAGGAATGATGTTGTTGCTATTTATATTTCTTTATTGTCAGCAGATGTAATGTTTCACCCAGGTCCAAAACAACAAAAGAGCGACTGGCAGCTTTTCCTTTCTTCCCTTTGGCTCCCCCTACAGTTGTGAGGTGCAACACTACCATCACTAAAATGATACCTTAGAATAAAATGTCTTTTTGCTTGCCATACGACATTCACAAGATGTTTAAGTTAAAGTAACTGAATAAGAATCTAAAACAATAAGAATTTTTTTTAACTTGGCTAAAATATTAGTGATAAAGACAAAAGAACAACAAACAAAACAACAAAATAGGAACATAAGAAAATATCTATATGGCAATATATCGTGATTTTTTTCAGTGGTATTATATCAATATTCAAATGCTGTGTATTGAAAATATTGATATCACAATATATCGTGATATTTTTTCCTGCAAAATTATATCGATAATTAATAGCCCTGTATCTAATTTTTGGAAGAATTTTATGCAAATTTTTTTATTTATATTCTTTTCTTTTGGTGCAATGCAAACGCCAACTGCTAATTGGCAGCACTGTGCGATGGGTTTTATTTCCACCAATGAAATGTAAATCCCTCTATTATACTGTTTATTGAATTTTCCTACAATAAATTCAGTCTAAATATAATATCATCTGGTTGAATGCATGACAATATATCGTGAGACATATCGTATCGCCATAATTTCACCAATACACATTCGTACAATAAAATTATTGAGTTTCCCTTCTGGCTTACATTCTGAAGTGTCCTATTGTGGCATGTGGATGTCACACGCTTAAGTGTAAAGTTCTTTACAAAAATAAATTCTTTGCAACATGTATAGTCCTGTGCAAAAGCTTTAGGTAGGTGTGAAAAATTCTGTAAACAAAGAATGCTTTCAGAAGTATAAGTAAGGATAGTTTTTTACTCTTTTTTTATTTTATTTAGAAAATGCAAAGTGAGTGACCCCAAACATCCAGTCAGTCATTCAGAACTATCTTCAGTGTAAAGAAGAACAAGAAATTCTGGAAGCCCGGATTTCAGCTTCACTGAGTGTGTCTGGGATCACATAAAGAGACAGAAGGATGAGAGAAAGCCTTCATCCACAGAGCAGCTGTTTGGAACCACCTCCCAGCCCAGTTCCTCCAACAGCCGTGTGCAAGTGTGTCTGGAAGAATCTATACTGTTTAAGGCAAAGGGTGGTCACACATATATTGATTTGATTTAAATTTCTCTTTTGTTCATTCATTGTTTTTATTGATTTATGACGATCAATGATTAACACTTCCATTTTAAAAGCTTTTTTGTCTGGGGTCTTTTTTTCCACACTTGTCAAAAACATTTGCATAGTACTGTATAGTAGAAGCTAGAAGATAATTAAGAGAATCATCAACCACTTCAACAACATTTGAATAAACAATTTTACAGCCAATTCTGCCATCTTCAAAGGCTTTAATGGGCAGCATTTCTGAGTGGATGCCTGCATACCACTCTTCATTTCAGCAGAAATCCTAAGAAGCTCCTGCCAGATGTGCCTTCCAGCTGCATCAGAGCTATATTCGGCTGCAGGTGATATATCTACTACTTTTCAGCATTCAAAGTAAATTTTATTTTAGTTTGTTTTTAGAATGCAGCTACAGCTTTCAACAGGTCTTGGTTGTGTTCAGACTTAAAGTGGGTTTACACATTATTTCAATACATTTGCACGGGAAATGAATGCCTCGTGAGTAGTTCTCTGTGGGAAAAAAGCTCTGGCACACTTGTTTCAGGAAGTAAAAGTTAGCTGGAGGAGTTGAAGCAGAGCACGGCGGGATTCGATGTCTTACTCACTGATATTCACAATATGCAAACATCTAGCCTCTGACTGTCTCACAGAAATACAACTCTACCACTGACTGTTTGCTTTGCAGCTGAGTTCTGCCGTTCTGTGGTGTTGCTAATGTACAACCGTTAGCTTTTACTGGCCAAGACCAGTCTGCTCTTCTGGATGCTAAATCAACAATAGCCTTCACTGTCATGAGTCAAGATAGGTGAGTCCAGGAATGCTAATTTTCAATGTGACACAGATCTGTGAGGCTCTTCCCGACCCGAGCTTTTCCTCGTCTATTTCCTATCGGCAGCTAATGCAGGACATTGGGGTAGAAACCTATTTTCATGTTCCTCATGCATGTGAAACTCAGAGTGACCAGTTGTATTTCTCTGTGAACCATACCTTCAACCTCCTGTAGGACAAACTCTATTTCTCCAAACAGAGGCTGTTCAAGAAGCATTCTACAAAGGGAAACGGTGAATTATTTATAACTTTAACAGAAAAACATAATGAAGTAGGGCTATTGTGCTGCAGCTGAAGCTGAGACTGCAGCAATCCCTCATCACTTCCACGGCCATCTCATTGTTAAGCTCAGTGATGTGCTGCTGATTCAGGACCTGCAGCAAAACTTCTGCCTTATACCCTAAAATACATTAACCACACACAGCTGGATGATTCAGTCATGGCTGTTGCTACTGAGACAGATCCGAGTCAAAACAAAAACACAACAGTTCCTTGCTTTGAGCTGAGGCTGCGACTGCAGCCGTTTTCACCTTTCCTGTGATTCGAGACACACAATGAGAAAATGCTCCTCAGGCCACATGTAGAAGTATCCATAGGACCCAAGATGCTGAAGCCTGAATGTTGCCCTCCCTGGGGTACAAAACATCAAAAGAGCACAACATATCCCATCCTCAGAAGTATCTTTTAGTGTTCTTTTTGATTTTTCAACCTAATTTTTAGACAAGCTTTCTCAAAGAGTCTTTTAAATATTCAGTCAGGTGAAAAACCTGAGTTTGGGTTTTGAAATGTGCGTGTGTGTATGCTTTGAATAGATAGCAATATAATATTATATTCAATAACTGTCCATCGGTCCACTGCCAACTTCTGGAAGTGTATACCATCATCGACCCCCACTAGAAATATATGAACAGCTGTAGTGACCACCAATCTGATGCTAGATAAAAGATTTCAGATGCAGTTTCATTACTTTAGCAGCATGACATCATCTTTTACAAAGTGATGAGGTTGCGTTTTGTTTGGGTCTTAAAGGTAAATACATCCAGTAAAGGAAGAGATTAATGACTCAGCAATGAACTCACACGTTATAAATCACCCAGGAGCTGAATAGCCAAATATTCCTGTAAATAAAATACCTTCATGTTTTACACTCCACCTTGTTTTGACATAATGTTAAAAAATGCCCCTGTGTACACACAGCTTTCACAAAATACCAGTGAGTAATACGGTTTTAAATGAGGGGTGACAGTGGTTTTCAATACTAACGCCAACAAAACTCCCGCCAGTGTCCCAGAGGATCCAGTCTTTATGTTGTTATAAATACTCACATTAATTTTTGTGGCTCATTCCTTTCAGCCACACCGAGGCAGCTGCGGGAAAACATAACAACACTTGGTTTTAATTATTCTTGTTGCAAAGGATCATTTAGTGTGCCAGAAAATTGTGTCATAAATTAAGAGCTTTCCAGTGTGTTTCCAAACAGAAAAAGATTAATCTTGCAGAGAAATGCAGGAAAAGTTAAACCACAAGTTCTTACTGTTGGATTTCACACAGAAATCTGGCTTTGTCTGACAACTGAACTTTGTTTTTGTGTAAATCAACTTTCTGTTTAAATAAGGAAGAAATTAACTTTTGTGATTGTGTACATGAAGATATATCAGTTACTCATATTTATGGCAGAAATCTAAACTCATAAAAGTTTAAAAAATGTTGATGACAAACAGCCGCGTTAAATATTTAATCTTTTTATTTTATTTTATTTATATTACTACCTTTTGTATTTTAATTTATCTTCAATTTGTTTTTATGTTTTATTGTTAATTTATTAGTTTTTCATGATAAATTTTCATGTTTGTGATTTTCATTGTAGACCACTTTGTGATTTTTCTTTCTGGTGTATAAAAATACATTTTCCTTACCTAAAGTCTATTTTGTGTTTTCCCCTTTAAAAACAGCTAAATAAGTATTTTTGATCAGTTCTGACTTTATATTATAAAAACAATTTGTGCAAATGCATTTGAAGGTCTCCTGCATTGGCTTCTGATAGTGAACAGTGTGATGTCAGGATTTTCAAATCCTAGAGTTTCACCATCTATTTTCTAACATTCACGGACTCATCCATCTTGACTTGTGATGAGGAAGGCTGTTGTTGGTTTAGCGTCCAGGAAAGAGCAGAGAATGTGTCAGTTAGTAGAAGCTAACCGTTAGCATTAGCAACTTTACCACACAGCAGAACTTTTCCAGGCTTGTGTTATTTGTGGGGATAAAACCACAAACATCATATATATAGACGCCCCATGGACTGACACTGCCTGTGTGAGCTGCTGTAGTGGCTGGCCGCCATCTTGCATGGGTCTTGATAGAATAATTATTCATGTTTTCTTTATCATGCTTTATGCTTTTATTACATTTAAAGATTGTTTTCATTTATCATGTTTTATGCTTAATGATTTTACCACTTGATGCTTAAACAGTTGCTCTATTGTAAAGTCCCCTCATGAGACTTTAAGAGTGTTAAAATCTGACCTAATGTGACCCAAGGATGTTCTGAGGAGATCTGCTGATCTGTCAATTGCTGACTCGTGCAACTGCTTGCTACTCATCGTGTGATTAGACACTGAAAGTTCTTTGTGTAATAATGAATGCTCTTTGTGTGAAACTTGTAACAATAAAAAACTGAGAGCTGTGTTTTCCCCCTCCCTTCTCAGGCATGTAACTAGGGAGCTCCCAGCTTGTAATAAATAGAGGTGCTCGGATTCCAAAGGCCAGAATGGTTTGGAGGAACTGTCAGCTCAGTGGAGACTGAGTTGGTGCGGCCTTATTCCATTCTCCTCGAGCTTAAAGCAGAATTCTGACTTTTGTGTCTCTTTCCTTGTGTTGTGCTGTTATATAGTGTCTTAGGTGCTTAAACATGACAGGTCTCCTTTTGCCCTCACTGCATTTATTTCTACTGAGGGAGGTGTTTACCCAACTAAAAACACATTTTATTATTCTTTTTCACAAAATCAAACTCATGTTGGCATAATAATTAAAATATAAAATTCAACAAAAATTAATTAAAACCAATTGAAATCTAAAATCCCAACAGGTAGGCCAAAAGATTCAATATCCACGTGATCGATTTTCAATAGTACACCGGTTGTTGCAGCTGTGGGCTGCACCAAAAACGAGCATAAGGGCTCACCCTGCGTTAACTCCAGGTCGGTTGGGAGAGTGAGGAACCCATCCAATATGGCGGTGATGCTGCTACACTCTCCAGCGCCCAATGGGGCATTTACACATTCATATCTATGGATAAAACATCTACGTTACAAGTCTGTGGTAGAGTCGTGTTGCTGTTATCCAATCAGAGACGAGATTTTCAAACATCAGTAAATAAGACTCCTGCTGTATTTTGCCACTCTCTACTGCAGCAGATCCAAGCGATTGTTTTGCCCTGATTACGACTTGCAAGGCATTCATTCCTACCAGAGACCACTGCAAACATGTTTCCCACACTGTTAAAGGTTCTTTAGCAGTGAAATATATGCAAATATTGCCTTTTAAAACAACACTGATATTTTTACTAAAAAGACATATAAAGACAAATAGCTCCACACAAAGGTGAACAAAGTCCAGCATTGCTTTTTTCTAAAAACCTGATTTCAGTTCAGAGCAACACAGTAGATTCACACTTAGTTACAAAGCTGAAAATGAAGTTTGCTATCTCAATAATGTTGCAGCAAGTTGAGAACAACTGCAAAATGAAGACGACATGTCTGTCTGACAGGGAAATTACAATTTGTCAAACTTTGTTTCAGTGAAATCTTGTTTCAAAAGAAAAAGAAAGTCACACAATCTGAGAAACTCCACTTAAACATGTTTGAGGGTAAAACACATTTTTATTTAAAACTCTTAAGCAAAAGTTTGCAGGTATTACATTTATAAAGACAATAAAAATGGCACAAAACCCACACATTCTATTCAAATGAAGGATGATCAAACTGTAATATGTCAACATTACCATATGCATGTGTTTGCTACCAGTTTCAGCTAATTCTCTCATGCTTTGAGTTTTCCACCATCTTTCCTCTCTTTAGCGCTCCACTTCAGTCTCAGGTGAGGTTCTCAGCATTCATGTTTGTCTCTGATCGGTCCGATGATGTTAGTGGTCTGTCTGATTAATTCACCAGGGGTCTGAGTTATGTACAAGAGACACTAACAAGAACCAAAAATAGAAAAAGTAACAATCTTCAAAGTGTCAACAGCTCCAAAAACACAGTTCTAACATATCTTTAAAGGTTCTGCCGAAGCATCGGACTAATGTCTGGACCTGGAACCTAATCCGTTTGGTGGGGCTGATCTACCCGTCTGAGAAAGCACGAGCAAAGCAGACTGCATGTGGGAAATTAAAAATGAAATAAATGCTAAATAAAAATCTTTCACAAATTCTTTTGCTGACAAAGTATTTGTGGCTCATAGTGGCAAGCATGATTGCACAAAAACTTCAACAATTCCAGCCTCGTCAAAATTAATATATACATTTTAAATTAAAAAAAAATAAATTATTTTTAAATGGTTATTTTGTTTTTATTTTGTGAAATAAAACATTATAATAAAAAAAATGGCAGCCAAATTGCTAAATATTTCATATAGTGGTAGCAGAGGAATAAAATGTGAGCTTCATTCATGGATGATTTTTACTTCTGCAGTCAGTTTTCACACCGTTCAAAGAAATCATTTTAAACTATTACAATTAAAATGATGGTTTATTAAAAAGAGCTTGCATTAATCAGGAGTTAAAGTAAATGGTCATCATCTAGTTTCAGATTATTTGAGCACAAGCCTGTCAGAGATGTGAATGAGTATAGAGGGTAGCTCTAACGAACGCTGCTCGTTAACAAATGGTGCTCATGTTTGAACTCTGACCCGTGTGCTCGTGCAACATCCCTCCTCTCTGGTGTGTAGCCAGTTTAAGGTGCACTAAAATCCTTCACACCAACATTCATGACTGTGCGACTCTCCTTTTCTAACACAACTTCTAACAATTTGCATTATTTTTATACAAAATTGACAAACATGAGCTTCATTGGATTAAGAAAAATCATTTGCTGCTACTTCAATCTTGCTGTCAAACAGGATTTCAATGCTTTTATCTCATATTTTCTGGTTGCTACTGCCACTATCACGTCATAAAGCTAAACTCCGACTCATTAAATATAACAGATCACACAAATTCTGCCAAAAAGGAAGAAAATACTGCTATGTTTCTTTTCCTGACTTTAGAGGAGAAAAGTGACAGAAAAGGCATGGATGTTCCACATTTAGGTAGAGACTCCTTCCTATCCCACGGCTTTAAGCCAAAGGAAGTCATCATCGTGTCTTTGAGAGGGGGAGGTTTGATGTGACCCCCTCAGTCAGTCCAGTGGAGCAGGTGGGGTGTGAGTGGCTGAAACAGAGGAAAGAAGCCTTGCAGGCCAAAAGCTGAAGAATCCGGCTCCTTCCCTAAGCAAATAGAACCAGAGGGGAGATATTTCTAAGAAATTGTAACAGTTCCAGCATAGGACTCAGCCTGCTGAGTCGAAGGACCCAGGTTTGCCTCTTGAGTGAAACACAGCAGACTGAGAGGTCTTAGCTCCGGCACTGGAACTGATCACACAGGTTTGGGGTTCTGCAGGTTGCAGCCAAGCATCACAAAGTGCCAGGATTGTTGCGGAAGTTGTAATGGTTCCCGTGCTCCACGTCCGTGATCTGCAGGTTTGGCTTCCTTCCCGACTCCTCGCCATCGACCGCGTCCGACTTTGTGCAACGGGGAGGACGCTTCTTTAAAAAATCTGACACAAAGCGAACCTGAAAAAAAAAAGGACAGGAAAAAGAGTGGGTTACATGTAAGGGATATGGAGGATGTAAGGGCAGGGCTGGAAACTGTGATTACACATGTCTGGTGAGGTTTATGCACAGATGTTAAATAACACACTTATTCACACTCACATGTGAGCGGAACACACAGAGAGTTGGAACAAACCTTGTAGGCTATTAAACCCCGCCTCGAAGGGGCTATTATGGCTTACAGCACACCGAAGACCAAAGCCGTCAACTTAGGACCTAATTAATCACACACACAAACACGCACGTACATATGTACGTGCACGAACCCACACAAAGTTTCCACCGGGAACTTCTGACAGCGGTTCAGTCAAAACAGGGAAGTGGCCAGAACAATAAAGGAGCCCAGCTGGATGAAGTTGAGAATGGACATGTTGGCAGCTCTGAGTTTGTGAGTGTAACCCCAAACCCTTCATGCTGCCGTGTTACACTTTACCAACTCTCTGTTAAAGATGAAAAAATAAACGGTGGTGCGCTTTGAAGGGAGTATCACTAACAGCAAGATTTCCATTAAATGTAATTTTGATGTTGGCGACTGTCTCACCCATGTTTGCTTTTCCAAAACGATGGATTCAAAAGTTAAGATGATTCAAATTGCACAAGGCTGAGGTCACTTCACAAAAAGATCAACTGACAAAATGTCAGAGTGTTTTAACCCTTTGATGCATAATGGTCACTACAGTGGACAGGTATTCAAAATTAGTATTTATTTATTTTTGCTATTAAGCACAGCTGTTGAAGACTTTATTGCATTTGAGCCCCTCCATTTGTACTTCAGTAAGCCAAGCCAACATATTTCATGTTGTGAAAAGACAACTACATTGTTTAAAAATGGAATGCACAATATCAACTTCCGTATTACTGGGGTTCTTTTTAAAATGTTTTTCTTATTTTTTATATTCTCCCTGTGATTTATTGATTTTTAACTGTTAGTTCTAGGAATTTTGTTGTTTTTCCTTTTTATCTTTTATCTCTGTTCTACTTGACGGTCTGATGCCGGTTTAATTAACTAACATTTTTAGTGTACAGCGCCTTGTTTGGTTGTAATGCCTTGTTGAATGCGCTTTATAAATAAAACGGTATGGTATGGGTATGGTATGTTCAGAATGCACGCTGTACACTGAGGTGGACATGTAATAAATTATTTGTAAATTATAAAAATTTACTAAAAATATTTGTTGAAATTTGTATCATTCACACCTAAAGATGAATGAAAACAAATGTTACAAAAATCATGGTTGAAGATTTCATAATTCATGCATCAAAGGGTTAAATAACCGAGGAGTTTATACCAAATGAAAGAGGTCTTTGGTGGATGTGTGAACCGTCATCTGATGGGATCAGGAGTGGTTTGAAGGTCGTTGTCTTAGAGACTCACATTGAGTACAGCAACAAGGGCTCCCTGCAGCAGCCCCACCAGCACATCGCTCCAGTGGTGCTTGTAATCAGAGACTCGGGTGTAGCCCACATATACGGCGAAGGCCACCAGGAAGAACTGGATGGTAGGTCGGAGAAGTCTGGCCCACTTAGCCGCAAGTCTGGCCTGCACATAAAGCTGTGATTGGAGACAGAAATAAAAAAAGGGCTGTTAGCAAAACTGGACAACAAAAAACACACGGCCACACAAAAAATTCCCTAAAACAACAGATTCAACTAAAAAAGTGACTTCATACCTAATTCAAAATCCCCAAATTGACTATAAACAGTGTTGGGCAAAACAGTAATTTATTTCCAGTATGAGTGAATAAACTCCTGAGTGTTCCATTTTAAAATAGAACTAAATGCCAAAAAGTTTTATGAATCTGGCAAAAGCATAAATGTCCCAAAGTTTCCTCTCAGCTGCTTTTGAAGGTGCGATAACTGGCATGACACCTGCGTCCCTCTGCCATGCTTCACACTGCAGCGCACTTAAAACGACCCAAAGCTTGAAATCACAGCTTAGCTTAGTTTGTTTGCAGTTTTTGCCAAACAAAACATTACAGAGTTAAATATTGATGTAATTCAACAGAAGCTGGAGTTCGCCTGTCTGTCCTTTGAGCTGAAATCTGCTGGCTAGCTGGGTTTTACACACGGATATTAAAGTTTCAGGGCTAAAACAGACACAGATGTTGTTGTATAGACCAGTTATAACCAATCAGTGTACTATTACTTACAGTAGATGGTGAACAGAATTATCTGTTTAACTAATGCAGCTAATTAGCTAATATTGATTTTGTCCATTTAAAGATATGGTTCAATCACTTAACAGTGCATTTGGAGTGGTCTCTAGTAGGAATGAATGCCTTGTAAGTCGTAATCTGGGGCTAAACGCTCAGGTGAGCCTGTTTGAGGATGGAGAATTCAGCTGGAGCAGAAAGCAGCTTCAGGCTGCTGGATTTGGATTCTTCTTTCCTGATATTTGGACATCTCACCTCTGATTGGCTAATGGAAATGTGACTCTACCACTGACTTGCTACACAAATGTTTTATCTCCACAATTAACATAAGCCTGGAGAAGTTCTGCTGTGTGGTGAAGTCGCTAACACTAACGGTTAGCTTCTACTAGCCGAGACGCTCTCTGCCGTTTCCTGGATGCTAAACCAACAACAGCCTTCCCCATCGTGAGTCAGGATGATGCTGTCAGGCTTTTCTAATCCTAGAGCTTCACAGTCTATTTTCAGATTTTCTATTATCAGAAGCAAATGCGTCTTTTACACTTGATCAAGAAAAATGAGACACCTCTAATTAATTACAAGAGATGTTTCATAATCTAGTTTATACCTCTTAGTATAAAAGTTCCCCTGGATTTTTGAAACATAATCTTATCGGACATGTTTCAACATTGCTGTGAAATGGGCAGTATGTGCTAAACTAAAAGTTCTGAATTTGTAAAATTAGATAAGTGTGTTTAAATTGTTTTTGGTGTCTGCATGAGTAGCTCTTTGCTTTCTTCCTGAATCTTGAAACCAAGGTCATACTGGTCGCCATAGAAATGACACCGACTGCCTGACTCATCCGAGACAGAACACTGCTTTGAAAAAAGGCTGCAGAAGCTTCAAGATCACATTTGTCCACTGAGCCCTTCTCTGGTCCTTCTTCATGTCCACAAGCTTAAAATGGCTCTGTAGGTGTTTTCTTCTCAACAACTGGCCCTTGGTTACAGTTTCTAACGCACAAGGCTGTCCTCTCATGGACCTATCAGGAGACTGTCATGCTAGACACAAACTGAGATTTTTGTGTTTCAACTGCACACAGAGATGCAATGTTTTAAAGACTCAAAGCTGTGCTTACCGCCAGGAAGAGCATGCAGTACATTCCAAAAGAGGAATGACCGGAGTAGAAGGACAATCTGTGAAAAGGAAACAAACAGGATACTTATTTATTTACATACCTTTAGAAATGGATGAAATCCCACCATCTCCAACTCAACCTCTCTAAAACTGAACTACTTGTCATCCCAGCAAAACCATCCATACAGCACAATATCTCAATCCAGAATGACTTCCAATCTCTGGCTCCTTCAAAGGCAGTTCGAAATCTGGGTGTTGTGATTGATGAACACCTGACCTTTAAAGATCATGTTGCCTCTGTTGCTCGTTCATGCCGCTTTGCGCTGTATAACATACGAAAGATCCGACCATACCTAACACAACATGCCGCCCAGCTCCTGGTGCAATCTACTGTCATCTCCCGCCTCGATTACTGCAATGCCCTTCTAACTGGTCTTCCAGCCTGTACTGTGAGACCTCTTCAAATGGTCCAGAACGCAGTGGCACGTCTGGTCTTCGATCAGCCAAATAGAGCACACGTCACCCCTCTGTTCATTGAGCTCCACTGGCTACCGCTAGCAGCACGCATCAAATTCAAATTGCTAACACTAGCATACAAAGTCCGAGCTGGTACGGCTCCCATCTACCTGAATCCTCTTGTAAAGTCTTACATCTCGGCCCGGCCGCTCCGGTCATCACAGGATCGTCGGCTAGCAGTGCCTACACCACGCTCAGGACAATCCAGACTCTTTTCATGCATCGTTCCACAAATGTGGAATGACCTTCCAAGCACTACCAGAGCCGCGGCTTCCTTTTCAATTTTCAAGAAACTCCTGAATACCCTGCTCTCCACAGAGCATCTTCTTAACTAGCACCTTGCCTGCACCCATCCCCCCCTCTACCGTCCACTCCTTGTTCCCTACTCTCCATGACTGATGTCAATGTTGTTGTTGTTATTGTTGTTGTTAGCCTCAAGGGCAATATGGCGATTATCACTGGTAAGTCGCTTTGGACAAAAGCATATGCTAAATACATAAACATAAACATAAAAACTGTCAAACATTGCCATGAGCCATCTTTTGCACAGATTTGTAGCTGTCGATTGCACATGTCTTCTCCTACCTTGACTCTGTGACGTCAGATAAACTGCCCGTGCAGTTGATCACCTGCATGTACCCTGAGCAGAGCTTTGGGGCACACACGGCCATGAAGTTAGGCCTCGGACGGCCAATTGTGTACTTGGCGAGGTCGGTCAGCGACTGGCTGACACTGGCTCCAAACAAGAAGGTGCCCACCACCTTGTAGAGCGCAGCAACGTACTGATTGAAGTGCGAATTTGAGTAAATTCTCTTTCTGTAGACAAGGTAAGCCTCTCCAGATGAGATCTAGGAGGGAAAAAAAACCACTTATCTGTTTACACACTTTTATTTTCAGAAAGAATTTAAGAATGGAGATACTTACAATGATAATAATGCAGGAGATGGTGATGGCTGCCAGCGTGCCGTGGGTGATGGTGTCTGGCTTCAGGGGGTACATGATGCTCTGGTCATCACAATAAACCCCCCTCTGATATGGTTTGGACACAATAGTCAGAATTATGGAGGGCAGCGACGCTGAAACAGAAACAAACCAGCAGGTTGGCCGGGACGACTCAAGATATTTGAAAAAGATGAAATATGAGTAAAAGAAATGCATGCATCCATCAGTAGCACTGGTGTTTTGGTTGCAGTAAAAAAAACTAGAAAAATACCATATTTGCCTGTTTATTTAAAAGTCTTCAGACATTACATCACCTCCTGCTCTGAGCTGGTAGTGAAAACATTTCTCTAAGGAATCTGTTCCACTGCTGCAAGACTTCAAACTATAAAAAAGCCCAGAAATATAAAACAACAACGACAACAAAAAGATATAAGTGTCAGCAAGAGACAATAAAAACCAAACTGTGGGAAATGGTTCTCAGAATTATAGTTTTTTCATCAATTCTTTTGCAAAACACATTCAAGACTGTTAACGTTGTAGAGTCCGGATCACTAAAAACAAGTCAGAGTTTCAAACTGAGGCTGAACGAAATGATGATGTCCTTGACTTGTTTGGAGACATCGACCCAAAAAGAAGTACACAAAGTTCTTTCTGTTCGAGTTCATCTAGATAAGCAAATGTCATTTTTGTTTTCTTTTACAAAAGAAAAAAAACACAAAGATGAAAAAAGTCGGACACTGTAGCAAGAAAAATATGCACAAGTTCACGATTCCTTTCTGTTTTTCACCATCACGATCTATTCCAGCTGCTGGAAATTACAACTGCTCTGCAGGCTGTCCATCACCGTGTCCCCCCTCCAGGCGACGGCACGGACCTGCAGAGTTGGACTTGAGACGGATCCAAGCAGCCTGTAGGAGGAAAGCCTCATCCCCACTACGACTAAACCAGAAGTGATTTACCCGCCTTTGGGCTTTTCAGAAGCAAGCGTGGGTTCATGTTCACAAACACGAGGAGTTTCCACATATTTTCTGAAAATGTATCTGTGTGAATTCTCATTTTAAATAGTTGTTTGTTTGAAGAGGAGGCACATCTTCCAACTGGGATGTCATTTTTGTGTGAAAAGAGGAAAACATTGTGATGAAAATCTGTGATTTGCAGCCCTGGTGAGGAATGTGCTCTCCACCCTCATATCAACTATTCAGTCTTGGGACCCCTGTGGAAATGCCAACCAGCTGCAGACTAAATGCAAGAAAAACAGATACAGAAAATCACCGAGCCAACTTCATAAGTGTGCTCGCCAATGATATTACATTTCTGCGTAAATCAGTGGTGCACCGCTCCCATTATTATTTCAAACATAATGTCTGCAGCTGAATTCCCGAAAGATTTTCAGCGAGACTGGATGATATGAGCGTAAAAGGAAAATACTCAACAACACAGTTATTCCATTTCATATGACGGATGAGGTCAACATGTTTATTGTAAATAAAAGTTGAAGTTCTGATTAATAGTTTGTAGGTGGAAATTAGCATTAGCTGGGCTGGTAAAATGAAATTAGGTGCACCCCACTAGTGAAAAAAACCACGATTGCATGTGAAGAAAGAAATACAGATCTGACATACCTCTGCTTCTGTCTGGCACATTACTTCAGGTCAGCTGACCTTCTGTCTATCAGTTGGCTTGTTTATCAAATGCCTTCTGCAGTTGTAGGTTATAAGTGTGCATGAATGTGATAAAACTGCTGAGATACAAGGCTGTTTGGCTTAGTGAATCAAACCAACTTCTTTAGTATCCTTACAGCCTCAACTGTACTAACCTATGACAAGCCTTAATTTACAAAAGCCTTCACAATAAAAGATGCACTGAAATGAAAACCTCTCAAAACATTTGAAGGGGGTTTAGATGACATTTAGTTCCACCAATGAAGAAGAATCTGAATCAGGGTTTAATTGCCAGATGTGCGAGAATGAGAATCACAACATTAGGAAATTGCTGCAGTACTTGGTACAAGAAAAAATAAAAGATAAGCAAAAATTAGAATTAAGAAATGAACAATGAAACGATAATAATATAGGGTGGGAAGAAGAAAAAGAAGAATAAGAATTGGGAGGTTTGATTACTTTTCTAAGTGATCTGATTTACCATGGCAAAATTATTTGCAAAGAACATCAACAGGTTTCTCAATTTTATGCAGTAGGGGGTCCCAAGTTGGTTTGTAGCATCTTAGACTTCTTCACCGGAGGAAATAATGTCTTGATTTGGAGCATGCACCCGCACAAATGAAACATCAGTGTCCACTACCTTGTTTATGTTATGTTTATGTTTATGTATTTAGCAGACGCTTTTGTCCAAAGCGACTTACAAGTGATAATCGGCATGTTGCCCTTGAGGCTAACAATAACAATAACAACAACTTGACGTCAATCATGGAGAGGAGGGAACAAAGGAGTGGACGGTAGAGGGGGGGACAGGTGCAGGGAGGGTGCTAGTTAAGAAGATGCTCTCTGAAGAGCAGGGTCTTCAGGAGTTTCCTGAAAATTGAAAAAGGAAGCCGCTGTTCTGGTAGTGCTTGCAAGGTCATTCCACATTTGTGGAACGATGCATGAGAAGAGTCTGGATTGTCCTGAGCGTGGTGTAGGCACTGCTAGCCGACGATCCTGTGATGACCGGAGCGGCCGGGCCGAGATGTAAGCATTTGCAAGAGGATTCAGGTAGATGGGAGCCGTACCATCTCGGACTTTGTATGCTAGTGTTAGCAATTTGAATTTGATGCGTGCTGCTAGCGGTAG
Source organism: Nothobranchius furzeri (assembly GCF_043380555.1). Lineage (NCBI taxonomy): Eukaryota > Metazoa > Chordata > Actinopteri > Cyprinodontiformes > Nothobranchiidae > Nothobranchius > Nothobranchius furzeri. The sequence goes on along the minus strand of NC_091748.1, from coordinate 54,964,425 downwards.
CCAGTGGAGCTCAATGAACAGAGGGGTGACGTGTGCTCTATTTGGCTGATCGAAGACCAGACACGCCGCTGCGTTATGGACCATTTGAAGAGGTCTCACAGTACAGGCTGGAAGACCAGTTAGAAGGGCATTGCAGTAATCGAGGCGGGAGATGACAGTAGATTGCACCAGGAGCTGGGTGGCATGTTGTGTTAGGTATGGTCGGATCTTTCGTATGTTATACAGCACAAAGCGGCATGAACGAGCAACAGAGGTAACATGATCTTAAAAGGTCAGGTGTTCATCAATCACAACACCCAGATTTCGAACTGCCTTTGAAGGAGCCAGAGATAGGAAGTCATTCTGGATTGATATATTGTGCTGTATGGATGGTTTTGCTGGGATGACAAGTAGTTCAGTTTTAGAGAGGTTGAGTTGAAGATGGTGGGATTTCATCCATTTTGATATGTCAGAGAGAGACAGTTCGATATTCGTGCAGAGACAGTGTGGTCGTCCGGTGGAAATGACAGATAGAGCTGGGTGTCGTCTGCATAGCATTGGTAGGAGAAGCCATGTGATCGAATGATCTCACCCAGTGAGGTTGTCACGCTGCCCCCTTCACAACCCTCGACATCCTCCGGGGGAGGACCACACACCCACTCAGGCCAACCGAACTCCACTACCCAGCATTCCCAGCGTCAGTCTTCCGGCCCACGTCACCCGCCACATCTACATAAGGAAGTACAGCTCAATGCCAAACCACTCAGTCATCGTTCTAACCGAACTGTGCTCCGAGTTCCGACCCGATCCAACCCGATGACTCAGCCCGTTCTGACCAGATCAGCCCGTGCTACTCACCCTGCCGACTCAAAGTATGTCAGCTTGTTACCTTTTGGAGCCGCCGTGCTCTCCAGTCATTATACGGTTTGACTCCTAGAACAAACCACGTGTCAATCTGCCCGGCGTCAGTCACTCCGTGCTTGGGTTTAAAAACACGCTACATCCCGAACTCTTGCTCCGGTTCAGCTCAGCTCGAGTCAGGCCTCACAGAGGTGGTGTATATGGCAAAGAGAAGAGGTCCTAGTACAGAGCCCTGGGGGACTCCTGTGGCAAGATGATGCACGGTAAAGGATTGTCCAAGCCAAGATACACTGAATGATCGTCCTGTGAGGTACAATTCAAACCAGGCATGTGCTTTCTCTGTGATGCCCTTGGTAGAGAGTGTGGACAAAAGGAAGCCTTGGTTGACAGTGTCAAATGCAGCCGATAAGTCGAAGAGGATAAGCACTGAGGATTTGGCAGTCGCTCTAGCTTCTTTTGCCAGCGGGAAGGTCCCTTTTAAAACTTCTTCAGGAATTTTCTAGTTATTGTTATTATAGTAGTTATTGCACATTTTTAAAGGTATGGATCACTCGTTTAATCAATACATTTGCAGTGCCTTGTAGGCAGAATTCAGGGCACAAAAAAGCCCACAAAACACTGTCTTAGCAGGCCAAGTCTGCAACATCGCAGTTGAGCTGTCCCCTCGGATTGGATTGGATAACAGCAACTCTACCACTGACTTGTTACAAGGATATTTTATGACCACTAATACAAGCCAGGAGGACCTCGACCATGAAGATGCTAATGCTAACAGTTAGCTTAACTAGTCGAGATGTTCTCTGCTGTTTCCTGGACTTAACAACAGCTTTCCCTGTTGCGAGTCACGATCGCTGAGTCCATAAATGTTATTTCACAGTGTGATGACAATCTGTGAGATTTTCAAACCATCTATTTTCTACCAGAAGCTAATGCAGGAGATAGGTGTAGGAGACTATTTTCATGTTCAACTTGCATGAAAAACTAATCAGAAAAAATAAATATTAAGAAAAAAATATTTTTCACTCAACCACACCTTTAACACATGGTTAACTGACAAGAAAGATTATCCACACAATAATCTTTAAACAACATATTTAAGTTTTATTCCTAAATACTATGACTATTGACAAAGACTTGAGATCAAGCCAACAGAAACAGAATATGTTGGCTTGATCTCTTGTATCTGGAACAATGAGATTTTGTGAGAAACTTGATCGTGTTTCTGGGCCTTTCCTACGCTACACGAGACTAACACGATCATTCTTTAGCAACAAACCAACAGCAGACATTTAGTTTTACTCACAACCAGAAGACAAAGGCAGCAGTTAAACACTGATGAGACTCTGCTGACAACATAAACAATAGAACTCAATAAAATAAATACAACTGGACTCTGACTCCAAGAACAACCCAACCTCAGAGGAACTGGACTTAGATGAGACAAACAAGAGGACAGCCCGCAAATGAGACACCAATGAGACACAAAGGCAAGGTAGGTAGAGTAACTGGGATCAAACTGGCAACCCTCCACTTACTGGACAACCTAGTCCACCTTCTGAGCCCCTGAGTCCATTTATATGTATACATGTACAGGCAGAGCAAACACCTGTTGATGGGTTTTGACTGCTGTTCATTTTTAGCAGCTGCCAGGTGCAAACAGCTGTATGACAGGCACGCGCATGCCGTAGATTACCACCAAACACACAAAACCCAGTTTGCACATCTACCAGCCATGTCGGGACGTGGAACCCTGGGATTATAATTTCCACTGATTTTCCAGTTAACACCACAAAATTGTGTTTTCAGTAACCACAACACAATTAACGATCCTGTCTGCAGTGTTTAACCAGCCTCCTGTTTGAAGTGCCACAGGCGAACAGCTTGATATGGATTTACAGATGTGGCTTTTGGGTGGCAGCGCCTGCATCGCGCTTCCAGCTGCTGGATTTCTTCTCAGACCAAGGACGGAGACATATTCTGAAAAATGATGCAATGACATAAACGGTGTAGCTGTAAAACCTGCAGGCTCTTGTGAAATTTTAAAGAATAGTGTTAAATAAAACCTAATCTGATATTATGAATAAATAATAAGCTAATAAACATATCAGCAAAGATATTTTGTTGTTCCGCCACATGGCAACAGCCAAAGGATTTATCAACAAATTTAGTATTAAAAACAAAATAAAACTTTTTTTCTAGTTGTTCTTTCAAAGAATACGTTCAAACAATTTGGTCAGATGTAGAAATTTTTATTTGTTCTAAATTGGGAATAAGAGTTCAGAATAATCTTTTTGACTACATGTTATGTCACGAACTATCGAATACTGTAAATTTTATTTGCCAATGATGGTAGAGCATCTGTCCTATTGATACTCTACCTCAGTGCAGCATTTGATACAGTGGACCACAACATACTCCTCGACAGGCTCACAAACTGGGTGGGGCTATCAGGCACAGTCCTTGCCTGGGCTATGTTGTCTCTATTGGGGATCACAAATCAAAGCTGATCACCATGACATGTGGGGTCCCCCAAGGCTCAATTCTAGGACCGCTACTCTTCAATCTCTACATGCTCCCCCTGGGCCAGGTCGTACTTAATAACAACATCGCCTATCATAGCTATGCTGATGACACCCAGATCTACCTAACCTTATCACCTAGTGACTGTCGTCCACTGGACTCCCTCTGTCAGTGTCTAAAGCAAGTAAACGACTGGCTGCAGTCAAACTTCCTTCAACTAAACAAAGAAAAGACTAAAGTTATTGTCTTTGGCAACAAGAAGGTTAGGATGGATGTTGTTGTTCAGCTGGACTCCAAGGGAATAAAGACAAAGACCCAGGTTAGAAATCTTGGTGTTATTATTGACTCAGACCTGAGCTTCTCTAGACATATTAAGGCTATAACTAAATCAGCGTTTTATCACCTTCATTAAATATCAAGAGTCCGAGGTCTCATGTCCAGACCAGACTTAGAGAAACGTATTCATGCTTTTATTTCTAGTCAGCTGGAATATTGCAATGGTCTCCTAACTGGTCTTTCCAAAAAAACCTGTGAAGCAACTGCAGCTTGTTCAGAATGCTGCTGCTAGAGTCTTAACAAGAATTAAGAGAATGGAGCACATTACTCCTGTTCTTAGATCTTTACACTGGTTACCAGTAAACTACAAAATAGATTTCAAAGTGCTCCTACTAGTTTATAAATCACTCAATGGCATTGGACCAAAATACGTGTCAGATCTCCTTCCAGGAGCTCTGAGATCATTAGGAAACAATCAGCTGGTAGAACCTCGGGTCAGAACCAAACAGGATGAAGATGCTTTTAGCTACTATGCTGCTCACATATGGAATCAGCTTCCCCAGAACCTCAGATCTGCCCCAACTCTAGTGTTGTTCAAAACAAAACTTAAAGCCCTAATGTACTCATCAGCCTTTGAATGAATTGTTTCTTATGCTGCGTTGTCTCCACTGTAATCTGTGATGTAATTGCTCTACCTTAATTCTGTCTTTTCCTTTTAGCTCTAAACTATAATTTTATCTGTGTATATTTTTAGTTTGTGTTCTCCTGTTTATTGTTATGCCATTTAATTCATTTGTAAAGCACATAGAATTGCCCCATTGTTTGAAATGTGCTACATAAATATCAGATCAGACAGAATTGCCTTTAAAATAATTTAGGTCATGTTTGTGAATAAACTCTGGACTAAAAGAGTTTGAATTATTTTTTAAAGGCAACCCCCCCAATTTAAATATTTAAATGCATCCAGATGTTAAAAGTAAAGGTGAGTGAAAAATGGCCCTGTTTCAGCGTCTGCAGTGATGCGGACGCTGAGCCGATCTGTCGTGGTGAAGAGGGAGCTGAGCCAGAAAGCCAGGCTCTCGATTTACCGGTCGATCTACTTCCCAATCCTCACCTATGGTCATGAGCTTTGGGTAACGACCGAAAGAACAAGATCGCGGATACAAGCGGCCGAAATGAGTTTCCTCCGTAGGGTGGCCGGGCTCAGCCTTAGAGATAGTGTGAGGAGCTCGGACATTCGGGAGGGACTCGGAGTAGAACCGCTGCTCCTCTGGATCGAAAGGAGTCAGATGAGGTGGTTTGGGCATCTGGTCAGGATGCCTCCTGGATGCCTCCCTGGGGAGGTGTTTCGGGCATGTCCTGCCGGCAGGAGGCCCCCGGGTCGACCCAGGACACGTTGGAGAGGTTACATCTCCAATCTGGTCTGGGAACGCCTTGGGGTCCTGCCGGAGGAGCTGGTGGAGAAGACCGGGGAGAGGACGGTCTGGAGCTCCCTACTTGGGATGCTGCCCCCGCGACCCGGACCCGGATAAGCGCAGGAAGAAGACGACGATGAAAAATGGCCCAATACGTCAAATACCTAAAAGTGTGATTTGGATAGATACTATCTGAATATTTGCATTCCTATGAAAACAATTTTTTCTTGCATAAGCTTTGCATGGAAAATCCGTATTTGTTGTTATTTCAGGTGACAAGGACAAGGTAACTAATCTGTTTCTACTCCACATAGTCTTCGGTCATCCTGGACCAATTTCTATTTAATACCTCTGAGAATGTTTGTGTTTACATTGTAAATAAGCTAAAACTTTAGCCTGGGAAGGAAACAGTTGTTTGACCTGATATTAAATCAGCGAATTTTAAAAGGTTTGTGTAAGTGTGGCCAGCATGGGCTGGCGTTTGTTCAACTACAGCATGGTAAATGTCAGCACAAAGCTACAGAAGTGAGTGAGTTTTACTTTAAATGCTCAACGGAGCAGAGCCATTCATCACAGCAAAGTGGCAGAAATATAAAACTTCAAAGACAGGAACAGCCAAAACTAAAACGTGCTGTATTTTTCTACATAATGAGCTCACAAGAGCCTAAATACCTTAAATATATGTTTGCCTAGTAAGCCATATGCTAATGGATCGTACAACTTACTAAGGTCTCTTAACAAAACATGGATTTTGCCAGTTTCCCACACAGTTTATGGATGGAGTGAAGTCAGGGCATCTGGCTGTAAAAGATCCTCTCCGGGCTCATTAAGAAGCTTTTAATTTTCATTTCTGCGTTTGTTCATAAAGCGTTGATTCAGTTGACGTCTAAATTCTACTTGTAAGTCAATAAAAAACATTTGGATGAAATAAAAAGATGATGTAAAGAGTTTTGACTGGATTATCGGTACGCCCTGAGCTGTGTGTGTGTGTGTGTGTGTGTGTGTGTGTGTGTGTGTGTGTGTGTGTGTGTGTGTGTGTGTGTGTGTGTGTGTGTGTGTGTGTGTGTGTGTGTGTGTGTGTGTGTGTGTGTGTGTGTGAGTGTGTCATGAGTATAGCCTCCTAGGATAATATCTAGCAAGAAACAAACAAGCCAGTCTCTTGAAAAGCAGGCATACACAGATCGCAGACAGAAATAGACGACCAGCACACAAAATAAGCCTCTGGCACACCACGAGACAATCCCACAACCCAAACTGACATCTCCGAGGAGCTGCTTCCACTTAAAGACAGACTGTCTCGGACTCAGGCTGAACTCAGACATCCACAGCTGAATTTTTAGCCTAGAAAAAAAAAAAGAGCTTTAAAATACATGTCCACGGAGGTGCAGAGGATAGGGGCAAAAGCTTCATTTTAGACTCCAGATTTGATGAACTAAAGGTGGATGCCTTTCTCTATTTGGAATGTTTCCAGACAGCTAATCTACAGGAAGCCAACCTGAAAACTTTAATAGGGCCTGTTTGAAGTAGGAGGATGCAGCCTTCCTGTTGCACATTTAGGAAGGCCCATTTTAAAGGCTTTGCAACCACTTTTTGGAAAGCTACGGCTTCTTTCTGCTGGCTGTAAATCAACGTTCATCCTCCCCGGCACCTCGCTCAAAATAGAAGTGCAATAGAAAAACACAGGAAGGGAAGAAGAATGACAGAAAAGCAAGTGATCATAATCAGAGAGGCTTTAAGAATGTGCTTTTTATACTTTCAGAGTAATCAATCCTTCCCTGCAACTTTTTCTTCCTCATTCATTTCAATGCAGCTGCTTCTAAAAACGTTCCCCTCTGTTGTAAATGTAGACGCATCAATGAGTGAAGCTTTATTTAGCTGACAAATGTGCAATTATGCATTTGGACCACAATCTGAGCCGGGCTGAGAGTCACATCCTCACTCTGTTTAGCCGTTTGTCCTCTTCCTCTCGTCTATTATTCCATTTGCCAAGCCATGTTCATCTGGACGTTGCTGCAGCGGTTTCCTCTGACATAACCTACTGCACCTGCAGAACCGTGCAGATGGACAATTACTCTCCTCAACTTGAAAAAAAAAACATAGTCTGGGTTTTCACTCTTGTGTGTGTGTGTGTGTGTGTGTGTGTGTGTGTGTGTGTGTGTGTGTGTGGTGTGTGTGTGTGTGTGTGTGTGTGTGTGTGTGTGTGTGTGTGTGTGTGTGTGTGTGTGTGTGTGTGTGGTGTGTGTGTGTGTGTGTGTGTGTGTGTGTGTGTGTGTGTGTGTGTGTGTGTGTGTGTGTGTGTGTGTGTGTGTGTGTGTGTGTGTCATTCTCATGCCCCTGGGCTGCCCTACTTGGTCTAAAACCTTCCTTCGGGGTCACAGCTGGAACATTTGTCCCTCCATCAAATTCCTTCCACTCTCATTTCCTGCCTTTTCAGCGTGAAGGTCACTGAACCAGTTTCCTCTTTCTGTTTTGTTTCCTGCCAATCTTTTCCTTTTGCTTCCAACTCCCTTTCCCGCATTTCAAGTTAAAAAAACGACTGTTTTTACTCTTCATTAAATCATTTGGCCCAACCGTATCGTTTCTACCACCGATTCTCGACGTTAAGGCATTCTTTTGTTTTTGTAAATAGTTCTGACGTCCCTTGCAACAGAAACAAGTTCTGTCAACGGAACCAGGTGATGGTACAGATCTTAAAAATTTGCCAATAATAAAAACATCTAACCCCTCCCTCTTTCTAGCTGTCTTGCACCAAGCCACACTGACTAATATGGAAGGTATGTGCTGAGCCTTCAACCTTGGCCAGTATTGGCCTCTGGAATTCCAGTTCACAGGAAGAACGCCCAGTTTTACCAGTCACACTAAATCCTGCTGCTGCTGCTGCGGCCCATTCTTTATTTGTAATCCCTCTGTTTCACTCCGTCCATCACTTACGCATGCTTAGGCTCAAGCAGAGCAGAAGGAGACGAGGTTGTGGACAAGCTGCTAAATCTGGGTCAGCTTTCAAAGAGTCTGGGTTTGGAGGGGATCAAAGGAGTGGGCCACACAGGTTTTAACCTGTACCAGAAAGTTCTGCAAGAGGACTTAAAAGTCAGGGAAGTCCTCTCAAAAACGTCTAAATGTGCTCCTGACAATAGCACTGGATATGTCTTTTCTCATATTCACTTACAAAAATAAATCATGTCCAAAATCAACCTTTTTCTATTTTTAAATATGGAGTATGTATAATATATATATATATATATATATATATATATATATATATATATATATATATATATATAGATAGATAGATAGATATGTCATCTATCTATCTATCTATCTATCTATCTATATATATATATATATATATATATATATATATAATCTGACCCAATATCTTTAACCTAATCCTACAAAGAATTCTGCAGACAGTAGAGCTGAAACTCAAAAAATTAGAATATGGTACAAAAGTTAATTTCTGTCCGTAATGCAACTAAAAAGGTGAAACTAATATATGAGAGACTCCTTACATGCAAAGCCAGATATTTCAAGCATGCATTTGTTATAATTGTGATGATTAAGGCTTACAGCTGATGAAACCCCACATTCAGAACCTCAGACAATCAGCTCCAGACTCAAAGTGCCACACTCTAATCAGCTAATGAATCCAAAACACCTGCAAAGGGTTCTTGAGCGGTTCTTGAGCCTTATGGTCTGTGGTGTGAATCCTTCTCAGGCCCAATCTCAATACTCGCATTTACACCCTTGCGCCCTTCATTGCGCGATGCCGACCAGAGGTGCGAGTGTGTAAGAAGTTGATCACGCCCCTTTTGCACCCTTGATCCGCACATCACCCAAGTCCGCAGCGATGTGGACTTGGGTGATGTGTATTACCCACAATCCATTTGTCTCATGTTCTTTTTCTGAAAATATGTGTTTTCTAATTAAAGTAGTTCATTTTAGATTGATTAGTTGATGCTCTGAATGTTTTAGACAAAGCAGCAGTGAATGTAATTTTTTTTTTCAAATAATTGGTTGGTTGTTTGAAAGTTGTTAATAAAGTTGTATTTTTAAGTATCACAGTGACCAACATCCTGGCATGCTTTGTGGTCAATGATGAAATGCTCCCTATATCAATTTGGCAATTATGTGCACACTTGTGTACTATGCACTCGAAGCCTTACTGCGCACTTTCTCCAAGTGCACTTTGCTGAAGACCACAGGGCACAGTGCGAGTATTGGGATTGGGCCTCAGACTTCTGCGATGCACCATGATGTTGCTCAGTGTGAAAAAAGTAAAATAATTGGGGTTCTCTCAAGTATTTTGTGTATTTTAACAAACCCATCATAACATCTGATAAGTCTAATGCAGATAAAGATTTCTGTGTAGTTACAAATGTAGTGGCGATGCTCTGGTCATTCAGACAGAAACAGAGAGTACAGTAAAAGAAACATGAAACAAGCAAACTCAGAAATTCACCAATAAAAGAGTTTTTCCTCAGGAGGCATACAAACAAAGTCATTTTGCATCATTACATTTCCTTTGCATTTAGTTTTGATACTTTTATTTTAAAACCTTTCCATTTCTAGCTAAATGACACGCGACACAGAACATCTAAAAAACAAACAAACAAGAAAATAAAACCTTCAGCCAAAATATTTCTCTCTTGTTTGCCAGAGGTGAGCTGTGGTCAGTTTGATGCAATCTGCATCATCACAGCTAGGTGGCACTAAATCCCACAGAATGCTCCTTGGATCCTACCAGTTGTTGTGCTTCGGTTTTATTGTGACATTGTTCTCCCGTGTTTATTATCCAGCTGTTTCCTGTCATGAACTGATGCGATCTGTTAAACAAACAAAAAAGATCTGCTTCCATCTTACTCTGTTATTACTGCATTAACACAGCAGAGGAATAACCAGCGGGAAAACAAAGGTCTACACTAAGCTACCACTGTTCCTTTTTTGATGTTCATGTTTATCTTTACCCAAACTGACTTACACTTCTGGAGATACTGCTGCACTGGAGTTACTCGACATGGGCTACGGGAGGAGACCGGAGAGTCTGGAGAAAACCAACACGACCTTCTGTAGCCGTTGATGATTCAGACAGGCAAAAGAGCTAGTGCTGCTACAGTCGTGTGTGTGTGTGTGTGTGTGTGTGTGTGTGTGTGTGTGTGTGTGTGTGTGTGTGTGTGTGTGTGCGTGCGTGCGTGTGCGTGTGTGTGTGTCCAACTGGTATCCTGGAATTCACTGACTGAAATCAGTAATGGAAAGATCACAGTGCTTCCTCCTACATGCCATGATAAGTCGAACATCAACATCTGATAACTGACTTCTTATACAGATGGCACTTCAGTCACAACATCAAAGTTTTTAATGCATTTTGAAAAGAAAAAAAAAGATAAAAATGATAGGATATTTTAAGCCAGGCTCCAAAACTAAAAAGTATCATGCTTTTTAATCTAATCAAATTTATTACTAGCTTCTATTGCCGATACTGATGTGGATGTGTAGAGGTCGGGGTCAGCCAATGGCCGATTTGTGCTGCCGATTTTTTAACCGATTTTTATGGACAATATCTAAACATTTTCCACCTATTTGCATGCTAAAATGTCACGAATAGCAACAGTGGGTGCGCAAATTTCTGAACTCTGAATTTATCCAACTCTGGAATCTTAATTTTGAGCTGAAATCAAACAAAAATAAACACATCAATAAAATGACCAAGTATTAAATATAAAACTGTCGAATATAAGGAAATGTCAGCTGACAATAACTTTTAGAGCATTTATTTTTAGAGGCTGCTCGTGGGTGTGCCTGACTTTAAACTGGCACTACTAAAAAGGTATATCAGCAGTGTACAATATATCGGCCAACTCAAACATCGGTCTATCTCTACTTTGAGAAAGATTGTTCCCAAAATTGACAGAGCTAAATACTTTCCCACAGCTTGTTTGTTCAAGGCTCTGTTTCCGTGACGCTGCTCTCCTGAGGAAAACCATTCCCATCACGCATCTTCACTGAGAACACGGAGACAATCAATCTCATCCCCAACAAAGCCACAAGAGACGCTCAGCAGCTCCCGGGAGACGCTCCAACCCTGCGTCACCATCTGACAAACAACACCAACACAAAGCCCAGTCTAATGAGAGAGAAAAGGTGGGACTAAATCATCGTTTTTGTCTTTTATAGAACGTTCTTTAGTTTCGGGTCAAGAGTGATTTTTCATTCCTTCTGAAACAATCTGAGATCAGACTCTACACATCAGTCAATTTCATACAAAAGGTTTACAAACAACAAATATCTAAAAGCGGCCTAGCTGCAGCTGCAATTATCTTTTATGCAATGCCCTGCAAAAAAAAACAACAAAAACAAGCAATTTTTTTGTCTGCAACTAGGTTTGTACATTCCAAAAGAGCTGTGTAGCGCTGGAGGAATGTGTTGACTCATTCATTTTACTGACGGCAGCACCTGAGTCACGCAGCAGTCTGCAACTTCTCCACCTGTGGGTTAAAGCTGGGCAGGGAGAGGTTAAAGCCTTGGTGCTCTGAGCCAACACCCACTGCCTATCTGAGTGTGGATTACACAAATGGGAGGTGAGGAGGAGGAAATAAACATTATAATGAAAGAAGAGCCAGGAGAGAAAACGCAAACGAGCTCACGGTGACTGACAGCTTCACGGCAGAACCAACTGGTCAATATTTAACTAAAGCTTGGTGTGTTGCAGTGAAGAAAAGAGAAGAAGGAGGCACGACTATTAGTGTGACATCAGTAGTTGTGAGTTTGACCTGGGCAGGGCGGGGTGGCACTCCAGAGGAATCACCCTGTTATTGTGGCTGTTGTGGCTGGAATGATTCAATAAACGCTGGATTTAATCTGTAAAGGTCTGATACATAATTCAATTTAAATGGTTCCAGCAAGCAGACAGAAACCATCTGAACTCTGTTTATGTTAATGGTCAGAGTAATTACTAGCTCTGTCCTGCAGTTATTCCCCAGCTGAGGAAACCTCGTATAAGCTTGAGGTTGGCTTGAAGATAATATTTGGAGGGGTGACGTGGGTGGTAAGAGGGATGCAAAAGGGTGGGATGCTGCAAAGCCAGACCGAACTGACCAAAGCAACCCAACCCAGACATTAACCCCAGAACTGGGCGACCCAAAACATGTGTGGATGTCATAACACCGTCACCCCCACCTCCAGAAGATAAAACAGTTTAAGGAAATGGAGAATAAACAATTAAATCTCGTTTAAAGAAAAGAAAACCTGAAGCATCATCGAGAAAGAGAAATGATTAAAAACTTTTGCACAACCCCGTCTGTCAGGCAGTTGGAAGTTTCGACACAGAAAAGCAGAGTTTGAACCCAAAGTGGCACATTCCACACAAGCACATTCCCACTGAGGCCTAGTCCACACGTAGCCGGGTTTTTTAAAAAACGAATATCCGCCCCTCCAAAAACTTGCATCCACACCACCTTGTTTAAAAAAAAACTCTGTCCACACATACCCGGATAAATACGTTGTTAAGGACATGTCAGACCTGTAGGCGGCAGTACTTCCCCCGTTCTTAACCTCGTCCTTCGTCTGCGGTCTTCCGCAAGGAGCAGTAATTCCACTTGCAAAAACAAACAAGCAAAAAGCGCTTGGACAATTGATAAAGCGAGCGCAGCTCTGAGGGCATCCATGCTGTCGGCTAGTGTAAACACAGGTCGCACACGTGATGTCAGCATTTTTTGTCGCGGAAGGTGACGTTGCGGACCTTAAAACTCCGGTTTTGTCCGTCCACACGCAGACACCCAAAACGGAAAAAACACAGATCTTCACTTTGGCCGGAGTTTTTAAAAAGATTCGTTTTCGTGTGAAAAAAACTCCGCTTTCGTGTGGATGACAGGCCAAAACGTAGAAAAATATCTACGTTTTGGCAGATCCCCGGCTACGTGTGGACAGGGCCTGAGACTGGCTTAGGAAATCACCCCGCTGCTGTTGAGCTGTTGATAAGTCCTGAAATGATTCACGTAACAACATTCCTAATTTTGCTTCTAAACAGACCAACATTATTGTGTAGTTTTAAATTGATTTTGACCATCTGAGGGCAATTTTGTTACGAAGAAACAGGAATATAATCCACCAAAGACCCGATACAGGACCTGAAGATGCATCATCCTTTAGTTCAATAATGTATGACAGCTTTCCATCTGATGACTTTTTGGCAATCACTTTGGTGCTAAAATAAATATTTTTTTGGGCTAAACTTTGTTTTCTTTGGCCTTTAGTTTCAACCAGTGCTTAAAATATCCTGGACTGGGTTGGGGATGGGCCATACAGGTGTGGGAAGTGCCTCTGTGGACAGATGATGTTTACCTGCAGACGGTAATTTTTTTCCCGGGTAAATTTAAGATTACGACTGATAAATGGCCTGAAAAAGTACAGGTATGCTGAGAGGTCACATTTTAAAGTGCTGTGGGTACCACACGTGCTCTGGGTGCCAGATCAGCTTGTTTGATGTCACACTAAATAATTGGCTGGACATTGGCACCTTCATTTAGAACACATAGGTCAGAGTCATAGCGGCCAGATGCGGCCAGATGCGGCCCGCGGAGCATTTTTATGTGGCCCGCGAGATAAATATCAAAAATATATTAAAACTGGCCCACTGGCCGATTTTACCGCAAAGACTACAACTCCCATGATGCTTTGCGGCGCCAGCACGGAGCAGACGCGCCCCCTCCTTTGTGTTTTTTCAGTGCCGAGGCAGTCAGAGGTAGTTGGGTGTCTGCAGCTCCGCTGTCTCGGACAAACTACACTCCTCTCACTCAGCGCCGAGTTCACTCAGCTGTTTTCTGACGTTGAAGCCCAGAAACGGAGATTCTAGCCGCTCAGTAATGTGTTCACGACTGAAAGAGAAAGTTTTCAAACTAACTTCCAGACAGAGCTGATATAACTCCAGCGAGCAGCGACACGCTCAAACCAGCATGACTCTGTGGCTGCTGTCGTGTTTCCTCCACGACACACAACAACGTGGTCAAGCTGCTCAGACATGTTCATCAGCACAAACCTATGTGAGCACCTGTTGTCATCTAATTTTGTCATTATTATGATGAAGATGAACAAAACAACAGGAGTCTCCTCCTCAGCTCAGATCCATGATGCAGGTATCTAGCTGGAACAGGTGAGCATCACAGTAAACCAGCGGAGCAAACTGAGCTTTAAATATGTTGGTTTTATGCTCTTTTTCTGCTCCAAAAAATGAAAGTTAACAGGTGAGATGTTGCATTTTCATTTAAGATAAAATGATTTTTTTATTTTGTTGTTGGCCCGTGAGAAAAGATTTAACCTGCAGTAAACAGGAAGTGGAAAGGCTGCAGATAGATGAATAGAATAGAAAATCCCTTTATTGTTCCTCAGTGGGGAAAGCTAGATGTCACAGCAGCGATGACACTTATTACAGGAGAAAAAAGGAGAATAAAAAATAAGAAAAATGAATAAACAAGAAAACATAAATCCTGAATAGATTTTAAAAATGCTGATTATACCACAAGTAATGAATACCACTGATGCCTTTATTTAAAACTGACTTGCTCGTGTGTAATTTGGTTATTCCACATTCAGTGTTAATGCAGAAATAAGTTTGTTTCCAAATTTAAAGGTTCAAAATTGCATACATGTTGATAAAGAAAACGTGCAAATTTACCGTCACTTTTTCAAAAAAATATTAAGTTTGGCCCTCGACTCCGTCCCAGATTTTCATTTCGGCCCCTTGTGAGTTTGAGTTTGACACCCCTGATTTAGAAGATTTTGGTTGGTCTGTGAGCACCAGTGGCGGCTGGTGAAATAATTTTTGGGTGGTGCGGATTTTTGTAAGTCAGTTTTCAGATGCACTAACCACTTATCACCACTAGGGCGTGCCAAAGTCTCATTCTTATTCATCACACTATTTTAAAAGATTAAATTAAAGCTAAATTACAATGTGTTTTCAGTTAGTTTAAATGTGTGATCCCTGTCTGAACCCAGGCTTTATCTGTGCCAGGCAGCTCAAAGAGGAGGCAGCAGAAACTTACGCCGGGGACACACCGGCTGCGGAAGCGCCTAGAAAATGGGGCCGCCTTCATTCGGCGCCCTTGTTAAGCTATTCTACAGACCACATGGGCCGCCGAAGCGCCGCGAATCGCCTCGCGCCGGCGCTCCAGCCCGCGCCGTGCAGCGATCATTTCGGCGTCTGCTCTATTTTTTCGCGAGCCGCGGGTGAATCGCGTCAATTCTGGCAGGAAGTCAAACCTAGACATAAGAGGCAGGCTGGTAAATTTAACAAAATAAAGCATTTCAAAATAAAAATCCGCAATAGTCAAATGTGTTCGTAATCAGACACTGCAGAAAAAACACACGAACACACACACATCGAACTTGCGAGCGTGTGTGATCACTTGAAGGGGTGTGTGGTTTTGGGTGTCTTTTTTCCGGGGCAAACAGGACAGAGAGGCAGAAAGTCTGAGGCAAGCAGTTAAGATGGATGACTTTAAATTAATTATGGAAGTTGAGAAACACAAGGAGCTGTACGACCCCCGAAAAACATGATTGTTTACGTACCCATATCGGAAGAAACTGCTAGGATACAGCTGCAGAATTGTTGCGGGTTCCAT
Organism: Nothobranchius furzeri; assembly: GCF_043380555.1. Taxonomy (NCBI): domain Eukaryota; kingdom Metazoa; phylum Chordata; class Actinopteri; order Cyprinodontiformes; family Nothobranchiidae; genus Nothobranchius; species Nothobranchius furzeri. The sequence continues at coordinate 54,948,761 of NC_091748.1, read as the reverse complement.
AAGATTCAACGGGCAGAATCAACTGGTTCATACCATAGGTTCTCACACACACACACACACACACACACACACACACACACACACACACACACACACACACACACACACACACACACACACACACACACACACACACAAACGTAGAGGAAAAGAGCTGAGAAAAGGCAGAGAGGAAATGGAGGACACCAAGTGTTTAAAAGAAAAACTACAGCAAGGCCGCAGCATGCCTCGACTGGGGCGCGTCTGATCTGAACTGAGGAGCGGCGAGCAGCGGCCGAATTTCGTGAGCGATTCGCTTCTCGGCGCTTCGCAGCTTCCGCGGCCAG